>NC_142738.1:12195000-12450000 GCF_051943395.1 Hippocampus bargibanti | reverse complement strand
AAAACTCTCCTTTCTCATGAGCACCTTGAAGCGGTAATTCATGCCTTTTTCACATTTTGGCTCGATTATTGTAATGCGCTTTACTTTGGAGTCAGCCAATCCTCCATGAAGCATCTCAGGCTGGTCCAAAATGCTGCTTCTCGCCTCTTAACTGGTCCTCTTAAGAGGGAGCACATAACTCCTACTCTGGCATCGCTTCACTGGCTCCTAAAACATTTTAAAGTTCTTTTTAATATCTTATTGTCTTCAAATCTTTAAATGCCCTCACTCCTCCTTACCTCTCCTCCTTACCTCTCTGAGCTTTACACCCCTACACACCTTCCCAGCACCTAAGGTCTCCTTTATTAGATATGCCAAAAACTAAATGGAGGCTCAGAGGGGATCAAGCCTTTTCTGTTGATGATTCCACTCTCTGGAATGACCTGCCACTGAACATTCGGCAAGCCCCCTCGCTGCCCATTTTTAAAATCTGTCTCAAAACTCACTTGTACTCTTTGGCATTCAACTCAGCATGATTTCAACTTGATCTTAGTTTTACTTCCTGGTGCTTTCTACTATCTTTGTCACTGCTTTCTGTCCTGTAGGTAAAATCTTTGAAAACAGAAAAATGTGTAAATGATAGCTCTCCATGTTAAGCGCTTTGTTACAGCTTCAGCTGTTGTTAAAGCGCTATAGAAATCAATATGCATTGCACTATATTGTATTACCAAACGAGGATTCAGAAAAAATGAATCATTTACAACTGAAACTAAATTACGACCTATACTGGCAAGACCTCATTTAAGGAAGTGAAAAGATATGTTATTAAGAATTGACTTCACTGATGAAACGCCAGAGTAAAACCTAACCACCATATTGTCCCATAAACCTATGCTGCCAGGCACCCATGTTTGACAATGTGCATCAAACATGTACGGTGAGACGTCCACTATTGTGTAGCGCACATACATACACATTCCGCTGACTTCCTCTTTAGCATCTCCCACACATTCTCCACTGGGAGTTAAAACACTGTTACTGCTGATAAGGATCCTGGCAAACAGTGAGGATAAACAGTCTGTCTGGTAATTCAAAGCGAGTGGCCAATCAGAGGTGAGGACGCCCAGACAAACATGCGATGCACACTCCATTACCGCTTTGTATGTTCCCACCCCGACGATCATTAGTCTATACGTAGGGCAAATGTCACAGTGCGAAAATGAATGAAGGCAAGCTCCATCACTTTCCATCATGTCCGTTCTTTTTCAGAAATAGTTTTTCTTGAGCAATACATCACTCCATTTAGAAAGTCGCCATCCAAAGAAAAGCGCCTCCAGTATTTTTTACAATTAGAATTTGAAAAATATCAGGAACCTGCCTTGATTTTTTTACCCAGGAAAAAGCGCCATCCAAAGAAAGTCACCTCCATTATTTTTACAATTTGAATTTTAAAAATATGAGAAACCTGCCTTGATTTTTGTTTTCCAGTAAAAATAGCACAAACTCACAAATAGTGCAATTATAACAGAAAGTTGGATCACAATCCAGGTTGAATATTTTACAAATATTTTTACAAATAGAGTTTATAAAAATCATTTTACGTGTATATTGGGAGGTTAATTTTTCTATGGATCCATCTGTCTGTCTATCCTTAATCAAAATCCATCCATCAGTCATCTATCCAATTCGACTAAGACTGACAGATCAAAGCAAGTGACTTGCTTTAAACAAGAAACGAGTCACAAATGCCCTTTTGAGAATGTGGCAATTTAGCAAACAAGCAATGGGAAACTTTAAAAGACAACCTATGTCTCCGGACAAGTTGTGTCCATAATTTGTAAAATGGCTTCAAATGACTTCTACTGAGTGTATTTTACAAAGATTGCACCGCATATAGCTATATTTTACGTTTTAAGACTCGCACTGAATATCCCGGAAGTCTTGTTTTTAAGTTGGTGACGAGTCCTCACCCTACGTCACTGAAGGAACGCCCCTGACCGAAAAAAGGACACATTGTAGTAGTCCTTCCATCACGTCAATAAATTTTGCTGTACTTGTTTGGTCTGAAAACGTCGTGTTGCACCAAAGAGAGGGCGACAAAGCTCCATGTAAGGAATTTATCAGCCTGTGGAAACGGGCTGACTAATTCCTCACACGGAGCTTGGTCGCCATTTTCTGCCTCTTTTTTGGTGATACATTTTCCCCCAATGTTGCTTCAAAATGGCACGGAAAAAATTATTTAATCGATTGCTAACATGTATGCTTTCCTCTTCAGAACTATTTGAATCATATTTATAACTGGATGTGTAACAAGAAAGCATATTCTCCGAATCTGAAGCCATTGTTTTGATTCTCGAGCAATGCAAGACGTCTTGGCGTGACGTCGCGAACTGGGGGCGGGACTTTCTGAAAATGCCTTATTCGCAGCTCAATTTTTTGCAGATTTTGGACGCTATGTCATTTTTAATGGTGTTTTGCATTTGACTAAAAATATACTGTGTGTTTTGGGTATTTTAGATGCTATAAAATGTTTTTCTGATGTCAGGAAACAAAAAAGTGATGTCGGTTGTCCTTTAAGATTTCATTATATTCATTTTGAATTTCCGCTGATTTCATTTTCTATATTTCAGTCAAATTGTGTCAAAATCCCTTCAGCGTGAACTCAATGCGATGGTTGAGGTTCAAATTCAAATCATGAACTCAAGTGGACTTTGTCCGCCTTGTTTGACCTTTTCTGCAATTTCATCAATCTCCACATCTGTCCTGACATGCTGGCCAAACGCGTAGCCCGTCATTCTGAACCAAAGCAACCATTCCATATCCAACGTTGAAACATTGCCACCTACTATTTTTAACTGCAGCTTGAGCTGACAGTGACGGATGATGATGACCTGAAGACACCGAATGACTCCCGTTATATCCAACCAAGGAGGGACTGACGTTCCCCGTGACCTCACTTTGTGTTTACGTAGTGCGTCACATTTCACCAGCGTCATCCAGCATCTATTCAACCGCAGTATCTGCGGTAAAATTGTGCTTAATGTGCACCAAGCGAGTCCAGTTTATTACATTTGCGACAAGTGTTCCGTGTCACTTCAATGCCGCAAATGTGACTGAGCGTCGGCCAAACTTAATCACGCGCGCACTGCATCATGCCTAATTTGGTTACAATGATAGCACATCTCAGCTGATCTCATTAAAGGCTTACCGTCCCAATAGTTCACCATCCCACCATCTATACCGTGAATGGCTTTCAGTGGGACACCATACACCAGTGTGCATGTATGTGTGTGTGCGGTCCACCTAACAAGGCGTTGAACTCAAGATACATGAGCTTTCCTTCTAGGCAACATCCACGATGTAGGACCCGTCCAGGTGCTCTGTCCAGGTGCTTTAATGTGAGCCCTTAATGTGAGCCCTTATGAATGTCATTATACATTATTCCCTCCCGCTGTCTTGGCAAAATTATCGGCTTAAAAGTGTCATGCCTCCGTCAAAAATATCATCATTGAACCATTTTGGTTCCAAATAGATAACGGCGTCACCAAACTCGCAGCGAGGGAGGTCCGCCGATACATCAGTTGACTCACACTCACTGTAATTAGAACGTACGGCAAATTTATTGGGATTGGCTTGACCAGATGCGATCTAACTGTGATGGAAATCCGTGAAGCCTCAACCGGTGTAACATCAGCTTGTCCACAAGATTCAACCCCCCCACAAAATAGCTCAAACAAGATCCTCAAAAAACAATGTCATCGCTGCCTCAGTTAAATCCTGCATTACACAAAATATCTTAAATTGTGCAAAATGTTGATTAAGAAAAGAACAAAAAAACAATAGTTTACAATCAAGATAAATCGAAACATACAAACTGTGCAAGTGAGGCTGAGAAACTGAAACAAACTGAAATGGAATATCACATAGCAGCAGTTCTGCGACTATAACGAGAGGTTAATTAATGCGCAGATCCGTCGCTCAGTGTCCAATGCAAATAATGCGGCTTAACACCCCCACAACCTCCTCGGAAAATCAGAAGCAATTATTTTGCTAATAAATACATTGTGAGGCAGTCGTGTTCCATCCATTACACATGTGCAAGGAATGTTGTTTTGCAGTGTCCTTAAAAGTCAAATAAAATACAAGAGTTGAAGCGTGTTTGCGCAGTAGAACACATCCTGGTCTGGTCTGGCCTGGCTCCAAACTTGATCCAGTCCACTCAGACGCAAAAACACAAATACACTAATGAATTGCAGCTGCAGGGCTAAAACGCACTGCCTTCCTCTTTACTTTCCGTCCTTAAACCTTGGGCACAATCTTTCCCGTCTCGTGCTTTTTTACACTCTGCTCCTTCAGTCTCTCTTTTCACTAACATACAGTAAGTGTGACATGCCCACAAGAGAAACATTTCTCCAAATATTGCAGTCGTGTGGAGTTTTTCCTCTTCGTAACTTGAGTGTCCGCTACTTCTCAAAGAGTTCCAGTCTTTTACCGCCCTTGAAATAAGTCTCCTGCCTCTATGATTCAGGAAGAGTTTGCGTTTTGAGGGTCAAAGTGGAAGCTTATCCGCCGCTCGACCTTCCGTCATTCAGTGTGCGGCCGCATCACCTCCTTCGATGTTTCCTTTCAATTCCCTTGCTTTCACTTCCCCTATGCAGCTCAGCGACATCTGTCAAAGGACCGCACTGTGTTCGAGTTTGTCTAATGGACTGCGCAGATGCCACTTTGCTGGATAGGAATTCTTGTGTGTGCAAACAGTCCCTCTCAATATGTTTCACTGCTGTCTGGAAACAATAAAAAAGGTGCATGGTGAGGCAAGATGAGGGTATGGGGACAGAGAGACAGAGAGAGACAGAGAGAAAGAGAGAGAGAGAGGGGGGGGGAGGGATTGGAAATTGGCACAAGAAGAATGTGGAAACATAGCAGGAAAGTTATCCTGCTGTTAGGACGAGCAAAAAAGGGTAAGCAAAAAGAGGAAGGCGGAAAGGCAACAGAGCTCATTTTTAAGGATGGTGAGAACCGCGAAGACATATTTTAGACTTGATGGTACAATCGAGCCTGTCAAGGGATAAGGGGTTTTGTTTGTGTAGTTTGGGGCTAGTTAGTCGAGTCGACTGAAATCTTACACTCGAAATGAGCCTTTTCATCAAACTGGTCCTTGAAATGGTCTTAACATTCAGTCCACAGCGGACATGAATGAGTGTTTCATATACGTGCGGCAACGTCGCAAACCATTTCATCCGAATCATTTCCTCTCGACTTTGTCTGCACGTCCGGTGACCTCTAAGATGCACCAGGGAGCGAAATACCCATGCATCAGGAGTAACCTTTTACAGGCATGTAATGTTGTCAAGTCACCGACCCGCAACATCAGAGAGGATCACGCCTAACCGGTCAAAGCATGACGAAGATTAAAAAGACCTCAGTCACGGTAAAGGAAGTTGTTGATTTAAAGGATGCCAATCTTCATTACATTCCAAAAATAATCATGAGGTACAGTAAGCAAAAGTAGAAAACTATATTTGCATCCCTGGGGGCAGAGACAAAGTAACAATGGGATGGATCATTGCAGAGGTCAAACCCAACCTCTTGGCAGAAAGCAAACATCCATATGTTGAATGGATACGAAACAAGTCCCAAATAATTAATTGAGCAACTTATCAAAAAAGTACCTCAGAAGAGGTGTTTAGAATGGGAATGAGTCAATCCCGTGATCCTCATACACAAACCACAAAAACTGCCAGATCGCTGGCTGAACTGCCAACCTCCAATAAAAGGACAACAAAAAAGGTAGTAATTTAAAGCAGATTCTTTACTTACAGACAGTGTATTCTCTCTCATCTCATCTCATTTTCCGTACCGCTTATTCCTCATTAGGGTCGCGGGGGTTGCTGGAGCCTATCTCAGCTGTCTTCGGGCACGAGGCGGGGGACACCCTGAATTGGTTGCCAGCCAATCGCAGGGCACACAAAGACATACAACAGTCACTCTCACACTCACACCTAGGGACAATTTGGAGTGTTCAATCTGCCTGCCATGCATGTTTTTGGAGTGTGGGAGGAAACCGGAGGACCCGGAGAAAACCCACACAGGTCCGGGGAGAACATGCAAACTCCACACAGGGAGGCCGGACCGGGACGTGAACCGGCGACCTCTGCACTGTGAAGCTGTTGTGCTAACCACCCGACTACCGTGCCGCCCAGACAGTGTATTGTAGGTGTTGAAATACCTGACACTCTGACGAAGGCGGAAGTAAACGCCGAAACATGTCAGGTATTTCAACACCTACAATACACTGTCTGTAAGTAAAGAATATGCTTTAAATTAGATATCAAGTAGACAGGATGAACTTAGTACAACGAAAAAAGGTTGTAGGTGGTGGCGGGTGGTCCATTCATTTATTTTATGGAAAAGTAAAGTCAAATAAAAGGCAAAGAGGATGAATGTTTTTCATGTATGTCTTTGAGAAGGAGTGTGAGGACTGTTTCCTATAAAAGATGCTGTCCGGGGACTCTGCAGATGTGAGTGGGGATGCTTTCACACTTCCAGTTTGCTTTCTTTGGCCTGAAAGTTGATGGGTTTGCAAACTTGGCCTATTTTCCATCGGTTTCAATTTCTATTCTTCCATTTCCATTTTCTGATTCGCTTATCCTCAAAAGGGTCTCAGGTCATGCTGGAGCCGAGCCCAGCCATCCCACACTGAACCGGTTGTCAGTAGAAATGGATCAAGGTTTGGTTACTTCCACAGATATTTTTGAACACTAACTTCAAGAGGATGGTTGAGTTAAGTTGCTCTGCTGTTACATTCGAATACATCCTTCATACTAAACAAAACAATTTACAACAAAGGGCAAAATTATCTCAGTGTTGGATTAGTACAGACTTAAGGATTCGAGTGTGAAAGCAGGTGTGGACACAAAAGGATAGAAGAGCTCGGTGTGATGCCTGTGTTGTGAAAAATTTCCGAGGGGATCAGCCTTTGACATGACATGAGCATTGTAGCTGAAAGACATTTTGTAGGCAATGCTTCAAGCTTTAATCGACCCTTTGGGGACTGGTCCAGGAAAAAAAAAACTACTGAACAAGCCCACCCCCCTTTTTTTTTTCACCGCTTCTGTTAATGCTCCGGGTGAAGACTATGTCAGTTCACGTCTGTACGCAAGCAAAACCGCCAAAGAGATCCGGCGAACGTTCCAACATTCATTTTCCCCTTTTTTCATTTTTAAATGAAAAACAAAGACCGAGTAGGTGCCAGTGTGTAAAGTTGCCCATACACATGTGAGAGTGTTCACACTTGTGTGTTCATCTGTGTGACATCCGCTCGAGCAGCCCAAGACTCCTCGCTACTTGAGAGCTGTGTCACGTTTCTCAGTGACGTCAAAAGAGCAACCTTCCTCTCCACACGATGGAACTTGGCCAAAACCACCGCACGTCAATCCATATCCGCACACTGGCTCAACTGTCTGTTGCCCTGTGACTGATCAGCTCTCTAAGCACTGTCTCGTCTTCATTTCAACACTTAAGTGCAAGCAGACAAAACGCTAAGGTAGATTAGCTCCAAAGGGCCAACAAAAAGTATAAAATGTTATTGGAATGAAGGACAGGTTTTGAAAAAGTAATGTGTGAGCAGCTGACAATTTAACACTGCCAAACTTGTCAACTTGTCAATGTCTAACATCAAGAATAACAAAGTCCAAATCAACAACAAAGACAACCAAAACTTTCCAACTTGATTTTTTTTTCAGGGCGGGCAGGGGGTTAAGGAAGCCTCCAGGTATAGAACTATTGGAAAATTACTCATTCCAACAATAGTTTCAATTCCCTTTCACAAGCCATTTGCCAAAAAACGTATTTGTTGTGCTTTTTTCATGATGCTGACCAAACAACCTGATATACTAAGGTACCATGTTAGCAAAGACATAGCTAGCACAAGAGGATAGCTGGCTCATTTGACTGCCGAAGACTAATAAAAGGTTCAGTGGAGGTCCTCCAGGCAGATAAAATTTGTTGTGAGACTGACGCTGCAGAAAGTAGGGAGGTAAACTTCTCAAGATGCAAACACAGGTAGGGATAACATTTTGCTGTGGGGGAAGTTAGCAGCTGATAAGCTATTGACAACTAGCTACTTTACAAATCACCAAAAGATGGAAAAATAAAAATACACATTGAAGAGTCAAATGTGTAACATATGCAGTAAAGTCTCGTTATATCGATATCGGATATATCGATAGTCCCGGTTATATCGATACTATTTCTATGCACGCACGGAGAAAATTACATGCAAACAGGGTCGGATATATCGATAGTCCCGGTTATATCGATATCTATTCGGACTCCCTTGAATATCGATATAACGAGACTTTACTGTAACATGACTTTTGTCAATGTTTTTTTTTTTTGAGGGGGGGGGGTGTCAAATTATTGCTTAAGAAGGACTCTATGTGTCTTTGTGTTGTCATATTATTTGTTATTTAGTTGTTTTTGTTCTTTTGACTTCAAGACGGCGCCGCAAGAGTAGCTGCCTTTTCAGCAGCTCATGTATTTTGTTTTTCCACTTTGATTCCTTTCATCACTTTGCTGCTGTGAAATGTAAATTTCTCCACTGCGAGACTAATAAAGGCAAATCCAATCCAATCTATATTTATTCGAGTATACCGCACAAAATGTTCTACCTAAAAAAGAACTCAAAGTTTGGGTGCGCATTATAAATGAGGCCTGGGAAAAAAATCTCACATATATTTAATGCTTTATCCCTTCCAGGAGGGGGCAGCATTTCCATGGCTATTCTCGCCCTTCAGTTTCGATTCTCGGAAAGACCCGGATCACGCGCTTTTCTTTTTTTTTATTATTGATTACCATTTCTTTATCTGCGCTTCATTTCTTTCCCTCGCCTCACCCACACTGAAACATGAGTTAAGCATTGCTGTTTTGCACAATTACCAATACCCAGAGTTTCGATTCAGTGTTTACATTGTTAATAAATGATTTTTATCACAATGCTTGGTCTGAGCCGAGAAAAAGTGAAACAAAATTTTAGACTGATTTTTAATTGAAAATTAGGGGTGCGCGTTATACACGTGTGCGCGCCATACTCGAATAAACACGGTAAGCAGTGTTGTGCCAAACTCTGACCAAAATGTCGTCTTCCAAGTTTGAAAAGAGTTCAGCAAATTACACACCACTGCTTGGTCTCTCCCATTTGTTTTTTTTAATCAACATTCACGCATTACATATAACCTACATTACATATAACCTACCATATAACAACTAAGAAAACAATAGCAAAAGGCTCGCCACACTCCCACGCTAAAAAAAGGGGAAGGCGCTCATTTTTAAGTACTGCACGATGATGAATTCCCAAATAGAGATGTGCATCCTTCTGAACTATAACTGTACGCAAAATTAATAGGTTGTCCATTTTTCACAAAGTTATTGTCAAAGCTTGGTCCTTACCCCTTGTGAAAAGCAAGGGTCACTGTAATGTCAAGAACATGACGGGCATACCAAAAATATTCTGCTTTTCTTGGTCATGTATAATCTAATCCACAGATGTAAAAGTCAAGACCCGGGGGCTAAATCTAGCCCACCAAATCATCAAAAGCAAATCAAACTAGTTAAATTCAATGATGATTGCTAAAGTCCGAAAGAAAATTTCAAATTGTCCCACATGAGCCACAAAAAAGTAATTATTTTTTCTTAAAATTTGAAAACTAGTTATTCTTTAATTTGTTGTGCACTCTACAAGTAATGTGTGAAGGGGATTAAACATCTCATGGCTTCACTAAATTCAGAATGGCCCCCGAGAGGAAACTGTAACTACAATGTGGCTCGCGGCAAAAAAGTGTTTCACACAGTTGCTCTATGTGAAGCGGATGTAAGAAAATAATAATCATGATATGCTAATTCACTTCAGTAAAAAAATAAACACTGAGGTTTCGTGCATTAATAAATTATTGGAAGCTACAATAACAATGACAAGAAAAGACATACATCTACCTTCAGTTTAAGCCATTCATTGCTCAGGGCAAGCAAGTAAATAAAATATACAGTACAAGAAGTCTTCTGATTAGTCTTTCATTTCCCTCTCCACATGGTCCATATTTTGGGGAGCACTGTTTCCTTTTAATTTGAGTGGATACATATTGCAATCCTGATCCATGTTTATTCATTTATGTACATGCAGGGTGTCACTGCAGTAAAGTTGTGGGCATGTTTTCTTTCTTGTCAATATTAACCTCCCGAGTGTGTGAACATATATATATATATATATATATATATATATATATATATATATATATATATAACATATATATATATATATATATATATATAAGTGTCCTTCATCCCAAAAAAATGCACAAATCTGCAAAAGTTGAAAGAAGGTATGTGACCGATGGGACATTTCTGACTTAAATGAGTCAAACATGGGGCATTGAACAAAGCGGAGAACAGCAGAAGCCTTGTTGGCTGCAGGACCAGACAAGACGCATGACCAGCCAGTGAGGCAGCGGCAGGCAGAGGTTACAATAACACATTTGCTTGCATCATGCCAGCGGGAAACACACGCATGCTGGCTGATATATGCACACGAGGACCGGCTGAGTTAAATGCGGGTCTGCAAAATATCTTCTAATTTTCACCACACTCAAGCCACGGTAAGGAATAAGAGGCAATACTTGCGACCAAGTTCCCTCGTAAAAATATTTGAAGATAAGCATTGCTTGATTTTGGCAGGTCCATGTTTGGACAAGCACTGCATAAAATGCAATATGCCAAGGCAAACTGAATTTAAATCTCTCTGCTCATTTTTAAAACATCACGTTTTCGACCCCCAAATTTTCTCCAAACACTGCTCAGTTGTCATAAGCTTTCTGTTTTTTAAATGAATTTAAGTATTTTGTCTTTGGTTGTATGAAACACATGGGCTTGCCCAGATCAATAAAAATGAAACAGAAGCAGTTCTAGGTTGGTGACCGGCATAAATCTTGTACGGTCTGTTGCATATCTATGCATTGAGCGGGGCTAAACCTATAGCTAGTAATTTGAGCACAGCCCGGCAGAACAGAGAGGGAGGGATGTCCCTATGTGGGAGAGGTCCACTTGTGTGACAATTTCAATCAGAGCCATTCAAAGCTGTTTTTGCCATTCACACATTAGTGAGTGGTTAGAATTTATTGACTGCGATGCTGGAAGATATTTAATTTCACGTAATCATTTTGAAAATTATCACTTTTTTTTTTTTAAATAATGTATATTTGTTCATTAGCCTTCTTAAGCGTCAAGAGAAGATTTGTCCTAATAGGGTATGAAAGGGGTCAGAGTTGATATTTTCAAATATGAAACGTTTACTTCCTTCAAAAAAAACAACAACAAATAAACGATCAGCATACTACAGAATGAAAAAATACAGTTCAACAGTCATTTCAATATACATACTTCTTTTCCTTTCGGCTTTTCCCCATGAAGGGGTCGCCACAGCGAATCAGTGTCCTCCATCTTAAGAGGTTTGATTCGCATGTTTGTTTTGGCCAAGCTTTTACGTTGGATGCCCTTCCTGACACAATCCTCTGTATTTATCCGGGCTTGGGACCGACACAATAAGACACTGGCTTGTGTCCACTTGCGGCTACAGAACAAGCAACTCTACGAACTTAATAAAGATGAAGATGCTCAATAAAAGGCTCCCAAACACAAAATGGTCATCAGCACAGCAGCATTCAAACAAAGCAAAACTATTCTAACCATTTGATGAAAATGCTCTGATCTTATTGTGAAATGGGCATCTCTTTCCCTACATTTCATCACAAACACGGCATTCCTGCAGCAGTAAAACCAACAAAAGAACTTCCCCACACTTCACCAAACAAAACACCAAACATCACCAAAACATCAATAAGATTAATTTTGGAGACAGTATTGCTCCAGTTGTGCGACTTCAAACTGTACGAGATGGCATTTGCTTTGTGAAAAATTCAGCGATCACAGACTGTTGCACTTGAAGGACACCCGACCCCATTTTTTTTTGTTTCCTAACTGACATCAGAAAAACATTTTATAGCATCTAAAATACCCCAAATACGCAGGCTGATATTTTTAGTCAAATGAAAAAGACCAAACCCCCTTGTTCGTGACGTCACTATGGGTCACACATTGCCTTCCTCCAGAATCAAAACAATGGCTTCAGAGAATTCAGATTTTGAAAAGATGCCTTCTTGTATGAATATGATTCAAATAGTTCTGAAGAGGAGAGCATAAACGTTTGCAATTGATTGAAGAAGTCCTTCCGTATCAATTCGAGCCTTCTGCAAGCGATGAAACCGGTGAAGATCTGGACTCCGTTGTAGAGCCCAGAAAATGCACAAGATGGCGCACAAGCTCCATTGGACATGGGCTGATTTGTCCGCTGGGTATTTCTGTAGACTTACAATTACAATTACAATTACAATTACAATTACAATTGGCTTACAATTGGCTGCGACACACAACGATTCACCATTGCGTTTATAACATCACGGTAGAATCTTTCTAAAATGCGCTCAGTTGAAGTCATTTGAAGTGATTTTACAAATTATGGACGCAACTTGTCCGGGGTGTGGTGTCGGTTGTCCTTTAAGATAACCTGATTCCTTCCTGGAGTGTCGTGAGAGTGTCCATTGATTGAGGGAAGAATGCTGCACACCTGCTCACAGCCTCGGATGCAGTGGTTGGCAGGAGTCAGCATGCCTGGGAGAGGGTAAGGAGGTGAGATGCGTGACGTTGCTCACAGGTTGGCCCTTCAATGGTGCGCTAAAACTGCGCTTTGCAGTTGATTTATCACAGTAGCCAGCTAAGAAATGCCCCTCATGTAAGGGTCACTATTTGAGAGCTGGCCTCCTTATGTGACAGAAAAGGTCCATCACTGACACACGCACATGAAAGGTCGCTCATGTTACCTTTATTTCACCTAATGAGTGCCTCTGCAGTATGCCTGTGATATTTTTAGCTGTGAAATCTGGCAATTGATCATATTGGATTGGATTGGATTGGATTGTATATGCCTTTATTAGTCTCACAGTGGAGAAATTTACATTTCACAGCAGCAAAGTGATGAAAGGAATGAAAGTAGTAAATAAAATACATGAGCTGCTGGAAAGGCAGCCACTCTCGCGGCGCCGTATTGAAGTCAAAAGAACAAAAAAAACCTAAATAACAAATAATATGACAGCATAAAGACAATATGACAAAACAAAAACACAGAGAGACATTCATTCTTCAGGACTTGCTGTACCCTCTTTGTGATGACATGAAGCAGTTCTAGATGAAAGAGGAGAGGATCAAAGTGTCTTTCCACCATTGGATCAGGGACATCATGGTGGAATGTGCACGTCGACTACAAGCTAAATGTTGAAAGCAAACACGCAGCTGTAGCATCCATTGACGAAAAGAGATTGTCTCACATCTCCTGTTCCACATAAATCTGCTTCAATTCCAAGCCGCAACAGTTCCACATACGCATCGGCGCTCTGCGCTGATGCTCCTTTCTTCTTATCGCGGGTTCCCCAAGCCATGCATCCATCTAGCCGCAGACTGTCCAACAGCACTGACCTTTCCGCTAAACAAAGCGGGGCTGTGAAGATGCTGCCCATTACAGGCGCAAAAAAAGCACAATGGCCCCTTTGGTGTCCAGCGATGGCAGTCGAATGGCTCCGACATTCCTCCCTTTCAAAAACAGTACTGGCATATTCATGCTGCCGAAAAGGCACAACCGCTCAGCACAGTCTCCTCCTTGATGAATGTCGTGGTCAAAAATGCTGAAAAACAATCTGTATCCGTTCCACATGATGCACAACAACACAAAGTGACAAAAGAAAACACAAAACAAGACAAAAACAACCAAAAAAAAGCAAGGCTCATGAGAGCACTTGCTGAGGCTGCCTACTTGGGCGCCATCTTGGACTTCATGTAATCATATACAGTAAAGTCTCGTTATATCGATATCGGATATATCGATAGTCCCGGTTATATCGATACTATTTCTATGCATGCACGGAGAAAATTACATGCAAACAGGGTCGGATATATCGATAGTCCCGGTTATATCGATATTTTTTCGGACTCCCTTGAATATCGATATAACGAGACTTTACTGTAATATAATATAATATAATATAATATAATATAATATAATATAATATAATATAATACAATATAATATAATATAATCATATCAGCAAGGAAATAATCACACTGGGTGGAAAAAGTCAGCATTTGAACATACACCGTACAATCGGACCATATACTAAAACACACATACAGGTGTGTGTTGTGTGTGTGTGTGTGGGGGGGGGGGGTAAATGCGTGTGTGTGTGTGTGTGTGTGTGTGTGTGTGTGTGTGTGTGTGTGTGTGTGTGTGTGTGTGTGTGTGTGTGTGTGTGTGCGCGCGTGTGTGTGTGTGTGTGTGTGTGTGTGTGTGTGTGTGTGTGTGTGTGTGTGTGTGTGTGTGTGTGTGTGTGTGTGTGTGTGCATGCAAAGAGGCTTCCATCAAAGTCCATAATTCTGAGACTGTACACAAAATTCAGAGAGGGGCTCGTGTACTGGTGAGTATCTGAGGCACCTTGGACAACAAACGAGTCTCTAAAAATAAAACAAGATGGCCGCTAGGGTCAACCTGTGTGCATGGTGTGCCTCTAGCAACAGAAGCTCAGGAATCAGAAGGAGCAAGATAAAATGTTGTCAAAAGAAAAGCTCCTTTCGCATATATCACCAACAAATAGTCAAAGTGGCTCACATTCAGAAAACATACCGGTGGCTGAAAAATACTGGATTCAAAGAATACACAGAATCTTTTATCATGGCAGCATAAAACAAAATCAATTGACGCCAGGGTACACCACACCAGACAGGATCCAGGTGCATGCTGCCCAAAAACTCACCAGCATTGTAAAAGTGTAAGTTTTAAGATGTGTAAGATACCGAGCGGCAAAACATACATGGAGCGGCATTAACCAGGTAAAAGTAGTAGTGAGCCGTAACATACCAAATATGGAATAGAGGCCTCGGACGTGATAGCAAACACCAAGGACGGTGGTTGAGAACAACCAGGCCTAGATCCTGTGGGACTTCCAGATTGAGACTGATAAACTGTTGATAGCCAACCAGTCATGATGGTGGATAAACATCAGAAGATTGCAGTTGTGATAAAAAATACTTAAAAATAACCCTCCACCATCCCCATATTGTGTGTGTTTGCGTGTTATGAAGCATTTGCCTATCTTGTGTCCCTGGATGACTCTTTTTAATCAACTCTAGTTGTTTAGAAGAGGTAACGGTCCGGGCTGTTTGTGGTTTGCAATGAATGATAGCCCCAATTACCTTCGACAAGAAGGTGGGGGGAGGTGGGACAGTAAAAGTTTTGGACTAGAGCGGATAGCTGTTACCATATTTTCCGGATTATAAATTGCTTCGGGGTATAAATCGTACCAACCATAAAATGCATAATAAAAAAAGAAAAAAAAAACATGTCACACTACAGTTTAAGTCAACATTTTGAGGGGAAACCGCCTCGCTCCAAATCACAAAATCCAACGAAATCATTATACTGTGTGTTACTTTTAAACAACTCAGCCAACTCAAAATCAATGGATGCTACAGCTGCGTTTCTCCTTTCAACATTTAGCTTGTAGTAGACATACACATTCGTACACATTCGTCCAGACGTACACATTCCACCATGACGTCCCTGATTTGCTGTGGCGACCTCTTGAAGGGAAAAGCCCAAAGGAAAAGAAGAAGACGACGTGCACATTTCCAACATGACGTCCCTGATCCACTGCTGAAAATGACGCTTAGATCCTCTCCTCTTTCATCTAGAACTGTCACAAAGAGGGTACAGCAAGTGCTGAAGAACGAATGACTCTCTGTGTCTTTGTGTTGTCGTATTATTTGTTATTTAGCTGTTTTTTTTTACTTCAAGATGGCGCTGCCTTTCCAGCAGCTCCTGTATTTTGTTTTTCTACTTCTTTCTTTCCTTTCCTCTTCTTTTCACAACTTTGCTGCTGTGAAATGTAAATTTCTCCACTGCGAGATGAATAAAGGTAGATCCAATCCAATCCAAACTACAAAGGTAGAAGATGAGGCGCTTCTTCTATGTTGCTTATATCAGATGCTTTGTTGTTTTATCAATGTGGGCATACAACATGTCGCACGACAGACTTAGCTATAAGAAAAAACAATTTGACTTAAAATATGGTCAATAAAAATATTCTATGACAGTCCAACATCACTCAAACATATTTCAAACAACACAGTACCTTTTAAGGTAAAAACTTACAGACGCATATGCAAATGCCTTCAGTTCTTCACATACACACACACATGCTTTCTCTTTGCCTCTCACGCACACACTGGACGCATACACACTGTTTCCAGGAACATTCTGTTCACCCCATACTCAATTCTCGAATGCAAACTGATAATCGTTGTTTTTGTCCCAAGCAGAAAGCAGAAGAAACCACTGCATGTAACCGGATCGCGTTGAGAAGAATCACAAATTCCGCTTCTGATAGTGTTCTAGTTCTTAGTATTTCATAAGCTCCTGAGGTGTTAAAATGCCCGTCAAGACAGGAGGCCTATCTTAGAACTTCCAGCTGCGTTGGGGTTGAGTCTGTGGTTTGAGGCCCAACGTGGTTGTCGGGGCGAATTCAACCTCGCGGCCTTCAGCAGATGGCAGCCATCAAGCTGCTGGCAACACACACACACACACACACACACACACACACACACACACACACACACACACACACACACACGCACACGCACACGCACGCACGCACTTACACACACACTTACACACACACACGCACGCACACGCGCACACACACACACACACACACACACACACACACACACGCACACACACACACACACACACACACACACACACACACACACACACACACACACAGAATCACCCCTTCTTTAATTTCCATAGTAAATGGTAGGGAGTCAGATGAGGTTCATTGTTATGAGTTGTGGGGACCAGGCCACAAGTTGTTGCTAGAGCTGCAATATGTTATGATTAAAAGGGACATGAGCTCCTTAGAGTGAAGGCATTGGTAAGACGGCACATCAGGAAATACCAAGACATTTGTCTTCCATTACAGTCACAGTCAGGATACAATAAATAAGGCAATACTGTAGATCGGTTTCGGTCAAAAGAAACCAACAATGATGTTGACAATGAATGAGAGAGATTATGAAGCAGTTTTAGAGATGTCAGAACACCCAATGACGGGTAGCTGCGTAAAGATCGACATACATGTGTCAAAACAATACAGTACTAACGCTTGAAAGAGTTACGTCCAATAACTTTGACTGGTCATACTGTATATCTAAGTCATTGCTGTTTCTCAAAAATGCCCTCAAAGCCATGGTGTATATTTTAAACAAAATTCAAGGAGTAGAAGGCACTACCGCCTTCTCGAAACTGAATGTGAATGAATACTAACAACTAAGCGACAGGCTTGTTTCAACTCTGTGTGCTTTGATTTGATTTCAAAGCAACAACAACAAAACAAATCTATAAAGCAAGTTGGAAGACTGACATTGGGGTATCCAGTTCCAACTGGGAATGATCACAGTCACTGGAGATAATGTACAACCGGGAGTTAGTGGATGCGGGAGGAAACCAATCAATCCTTGTATCACTGACGTGTGGTTCATGACTGGTGGTAAGGCAATGACTGCTGTGGAGTCGGATATAAAAACGTGAACCAAAAATAGAAGATGAGCCATTTTGGATTGGATTGGATTGGATTTGCCTTTATTAGTCTCACAGTGGAGAAATTTACATTTCACAGCAGCAAAGTGATGAAAGGAATGAAAGTAGAAAAACAAAATACATGAGCTGCTGGAAAGGCAGCCACTCTCGCGGCGCCGTCTTGAAGTCAAAAGAACAAAAAAAACTAAACATAATATGACAGCACAAAGACAATATGACAAAACAAAGACACAGAGAGTCATTCATTCTTCAGGACTTGCTGTACCCTCTTTGTGATGACATGAAACAGTTCTAGATGAAAGAGGAGAGAATCAAAGCGTCTTTCCACCAGTGGATCAGGGATATCATGGTGGAACGTGCACGTCGACTACAAGCTAAATGTTGAAAGCAAACACGCAGCTGTAGCATCCATTGACGAAAACACATTGTCTCACATCTCCTGTCCCACATAAATCTGCTTCAATTCCAAGCCGCAACAGTTCCACATACGCATCGGCGCTCTGCGCTGACGCTCCGCTTTTGCCCCCCCATGTTACACCTTTTTGTATTCAATACTTCAATCAAACCCATACTCATCAACAATTTGATAGTAAAAACAAAAAACAAACAAAAAAGAAAACAAGAAAACATTTAGCATAAGGCTATTGCTCAAATGTTTGCAAAAATAATGTGTTCTTACCTCCCAAGTTTAATATGTACCGGTAATTATAGACCCAATGCTAAAATGGCTGACGCGTCTTTCAGGCCACCATAATGCATTTTGAAGTATAAATATTTTTTTCTGGCCAAAAGAAAAGAAATACTTCAAACAAACGCATGTCATATATTTGACAGTTTCTTGAAGGTCAATAGGTGGAGTAAAAAAAAACATGTATAATGGCGATATGCAGACAAAATGCAAAATTTCTAGCTGAAGACTTCCACCAACAACCACCATCTAAAATAAATTTGGGCATAGGTGCTGCAGTCACTGTGTGTGCGTGTGTGTATTGGATTGGATTTGCCTTTATTAGTCTCGCAGTGTGTGTGCGTTTGTGTGTGTGTGTGCGTGCGTGCGTGTGTGTGTATGTGTGTGTGTGTGTGTGTGTGTTTGTCAGAGTGGGTTGTGGGGTGGAGGATGAGTGGATTTTTAAATCACAATCTCAGTTTGCAGCGCGAAATGATGACAAACGACACAGTAAACACAAAACTTACGATGACATCAGTACATCGAAATTGTCATAATATTTACTTGAGAGGCGAAATATATCAGTCAGATAAAAGAAGGAGTATGTTGACGAGTGTCAGCACCAGAGACTTTGTTCCTTAATCCAAGGTTGCCGTTTATTAAAACTACTGTGAACACATGAACAACTTGATGGATAAACTAAACAAAGTGAATGGAACTTGGGGAAGCAGAGTAGCCAAATGTTAATTCCATTTTGTTGCACTAGTCAGAGATTTAGCCGTGAATAAAAGGTTCAAAACCCGTGAGGTTAATGCTTGACTGGTGTTTGGTTTTAAAAAATGGGTATATGTACAGTGACAGATAGGATGCAATAAGTGGAACACCAACATCCAATTCAACTGAATGATCAAACAAACAGCGGGGAGTCGTTTTCGGGCGTCCAAATATTGAGGTGAGTTGATCATTTCCACCGTTGTCTCTTTTGGTGCCTTTATTGCATGCAGACAACATGGAAAATGTAACATGGACACATCAGAACAGAAGCAGAGGTAAGATAAAAGCTTTGACAGACTATCACGCAGCACTCTTCCACAGTTTCGGGGAGTAAGAGCACGCCTGCTGTGGCTACTAAACAAAACCTCGAATGACCTACTTTTATTCTACCCCAACTCCTCCACCACTCGCCTCCTTGCACATGCAGAGCTAATAGACTCCGTGTGGAAGCACCAAGGCGGGGATGGTACCAGCCCAATCAATCACATGAGACACCATCCTGTGTTACCATCAGCTTCCGTTTATCTCACACCCAGAAGTAAAGCGCTTTCAAACTGAAACAGTGTTCATAGTCTAAAGTTGACATCCTAAAATGCTGAGTGTCTCCCAAATATAAGGATCCGTTGATGGTAAAGCGTGTGGTAAATAGCTGCCCTTTAGGCTGTCAACAGGACATCATCCGAAACACAATTCAATTATGGAACTGGAGAACTAAACTAGTGAAACAGGAAACATTTACTACAAGAGCAGCAATTGTGTTTGGATCCCATTCCACAGGAAGTCATTAACAAATATTTCAAGAATATCTTGATCATGCAAGTTATGAAAGAATTTCCTCCTCCGGCTATGATAATATTTGTGTAATAATAATAATAACAATAATAATAATAATAATAATAATAATAATAATAATAATAATAATAATAATAATAATAATAATAATCATCATCATCATCATCATCATCATCATCATCATTGGCACCGCCCTACCCACTCTCGAGGACTTGCACACTGCAAGAATCCAAACTAGGACGTGGAAAATCCTACTGGACCCTCCACACCCTGCCCACCACCTTTTCCAGCTACTCGCCTCAGGCAGGCGCTACCAATCCATGCGCACCAAATCCAGTAGACATGTAAACAGCTTCTTCCCCCAAGCCATTAACTCTTTGAACAGTAACCCAAATGGAACTGTATAGTGCATCTTTGCAATTTTTTGACGATGATACTAGTGCAGTGTGTTCGACTGTAAACAAATTCCTTGTGTCTTCTACATACTTGGCAATAAAGATGATTCTGATAATAATAATAATAATAATAATAATAATAATAATAATAATAATAATACATTTAATTTATATGCGCCTTTCAAAACTCTCACGACTAGGACAAAGATCAGAGCCCGCCATCAAAAAAGGGGAAGGGGACACTGCATTTACAATGAAAATGCAGCGTTCTCAACTTCACTTGTCTCCTTTCTATTACTTTTTGTTGTGCCACTTTATTGGGGCAAGATGTCACCCATCCGACTTGCTTTCTCTAAACTACTGGGAGAAACCTCTGTGTTATGATATCTTATGCCACACTAGATAGCTACGGGCTGTGGTTGGTTGGTTAGCTAACACAGCTAAACACTGCCCCACACTGAAGAGACGCTCTTCTGATACACTCACTGATCCTCGGCTCACTGGCAGCATAAATGTAACAGCTGAATGATATTGACAGCAAAAAAAGAGCACAGGGAGTAATGAAAAGAAAGAAAATCATGATAACCTCGAAGCTATTGAGAAATGTATTCACAAAACAGCCGTGTAAATGCTTGGAAGTACAGTATGCTTTTCACAGCAGTCTGTCGGGAGTACAGAGATACAATGTCTGAACAGACACACACACAAACTACCAAGTAAGCAAGTGTCTCGAGAGAAAAGAATAAAACAATGTAGCTGCATATCCAAAAGCCTAAAATTTTCCCATGTACGTCAGTGAGAAGCAGGAGGATCAAATAGATGTGAATACGGTATACTAATAATTTATGTCAGCAAGGTTGTTTGTGATCATTTCCACCATTTTGCACAAGAGGGCGCAGAGTTTGAGATCAGTTCATACATTCTCAAAGTTAAACACAGTGCTCACATGGTAGCATAGATTTCCCCTCACTGACAATGTTGATTCGTCCCTATGGTGACTGAGATAGGCTCCAATAACTCACCCGAGAATACTTAAAGAGGGGCGGGGGATGCAGTGGTCAACTAGATTTGCATTGGTCACACAATGCAGAGATTCAAAGTTCGATTGCATATGCGGACTTTCTATGTGGAGTTTTCATGTTCTGCTCGCGTCTACGTGGGTTTTCCATGGGTACTCCGATTTCTTCCTACATTCCTAAAACATGCACGGCAAGTTGATTGGACACCCTCAATTGTCCATAGTTGTGCGTGGGAGCGCGGCTGGTTGTTTGTCTATGTGTTCCCTGTGATTGATTGGCAACCAATTCAGAGCGGACCCATCAATTGCCCGAAGACAGCTGGGATAGGCTGCAGCATGCTCCGCGACCTTTGCAAGGATAAAGCGAATAAGGAAATAGATGAATCCATATACAATTTCATTTAATAAAGGATTCAGCTCTGCTAAGGGTTTATACCACCATTCAGAGACACATTTGGTTTGTATGAAACCGCGTACTGGACACTGAAGGAATTCAATTTATTTGGTGTGATCAATTACGATCACCCAGCTTTAATGCAGCAAGAGAACATTTCCTTGTACGCCTGCGAAAATAGATTTGCATCATGAGCTTGCAGCCCTTTTCCTGCTGTTTGTCACCCACAGCTGATAAGCATACAACCGTCACTTTGGCTGAAAAGAACAAGAAGCTTTGTCCATCATGCTAGTCAGCTATCAGCCAAGACATTTCTGGAAGCAGCTCAATGGTGGGGAATGTGCCTACTACTGTAAAGCAAACTAGGAAGCAATTAGGAAAAGTTGAGTCAAAGAAATGACTTGGCATAAAAAACTATGCATGCCACGCAAATAGATGATGATGTCACATTGTATTAAAAAATAACAGCGGAACCTTGGTTTTTATTAATAATACATTCCAAAAAGTCAAAAAATAAAATTGAAACTTCCGTTCTGACCAGGTTGGATAGGATCAGGAATGAGTACATTAGAGGGAAAACTCATATTAGAGGCTTTGGAGAGAAAGTCAGAGAGGCCAGACTGAGATGGTTTGGACATGTCCAGAGGAGAGAGAGTGAGTATATCGGGAGAAGGATGCTGAGTCTTGAACTGCCAGGCAGGAGACCGAGAGGAAGACCGAAGAGGAGGTTTATGGATGTGGTCAAAGAGGACATAAAAGTAGCTGGTGTGAGAGAAGAGGATGCACAAAACCGGGATAGATGGAGGACATTGATTCGCTGTGGCGACCCCTGAAGGGAAAAGCCGAAAGGAAAAAGAAGAAGAAGCGTTCTGTACTCAATCCATGCAAGACCCCAAAAACAGATTATCTAGAGAATGTAGAGATAAAAAATCAGAAGCAAATATATGTGATCGACGAAGCGGGTATATCAATCTTAGTACACGAAAGCTACCATTTTAAAAATACACTAGATTCTTTCTTTGCGCCCAGGTTGTCCTTAACTCATTCACTGCCAGATGTATAAAAATGTGTCCACTCCAGTGCCAGGGTTTTTGTCATGGTCACTCGAATTGCAGGACCCACAGAGTTTTATGACTACATAAACATTCAATGAAGCATAAGAAAACTTAGACTATCTTCGTTCATCAGAAAAAATAGTTGATAAATTAAATGGAGTTATATGAGCTTGGAATGAGAGCTGCTGTCTAAAATACAATGCAATACATGAAATGACATGGATGAAAAGGTTTCTTCAGCCGTCATCTGTACAGCTTTGAAGGTGTTGAACTTTTCGCTGCTCACCCAAGAAGCTACGTCAGCTAAAGAAGAAGCACAGATGAGGGCTGAAGAAACCTTTTCATCTATGGACCACTCCTGTACGACGGAGAGCATATATAGACATATATATATATATATATATATATATATATATATATATATATATATATATATATATATATATATATATATATATATAAAATCCTCGTCTCACCCACCATGGGTGGTGTCTGTCCCCATTTCAGCTCGGGTCCTCTACCAGAGGCCAGGAAGCTTGAGGGTTCTGCGCAGTATCCGTGCTGTTCCCAGCACTGCGCTTTTCTGGACCGAGATATCCGATGTTGTTCCCGGGATCTGTTGCAACCACTCGTCGAGTTTGGGGGTCACTGCCCCAAGTGCTCCGACCACCACAGGCACGACTGTCACCTTTACCTTCCAGGCTCTCTCCAGCTCCTCTCTGAGCCCTTGGTATTTCTCGATTTTCTCATGTTCCTTCTTTCTGATGTTCCCATCACTCGGGACCGCTACAGCCACGACAACGACTTTCCTTTCCCCTTTATCTATGACCACGATATCTGGTTGGTTGGCCATTACCATCTTGTCAGTCTGTATCTGGAAGTCCCACAGGATCTTTGCTCGGTCATTCTCCACCACCTTGGGAGGTGTTTCCCATTTTGACCTTGGGGTTTCCAGTCCATACTCCGCACAGATGTTTCGGTAGACTATGCCAGCCACCTGGTTATGGCGCTCCATGTAGGCTTTCCCTGCCAGCATCTTACACCTGCAGTTATGTGCAGTTATGTGTTGGATTGTCTATATATATATATATATATATATATATATATATATATATACAGTAAAGTCTCATTATATCGATATCGGATATATCGATAGTCCCGGTTATAACGATACTATTTCTATGCACGCACGGAGAAAATTACATGCAAACAGGGTCGGATATATCGATAGTCCCGGTTATATCGATATTTTTTCGGACTCCCTTGAATATCGATATAACAAGACTTTACTGTATATATATATATATATATATATATATATATATATATATATATATATATATATATATATATATATATAAAATCTATATACAAGGAAATGCTGCCCCTTGTGGTAGGGAAAAAACATTGCCACAGGTCATGGCCAGCGCTTTATCTGCACCTAAACAAGAAAAAACAAAACCCAAACTAATTTGGGAATGGCGCTTTACGTTATACTGTATTTTCAATTAATCCAAATCCAAATAAATCCGTGAATGCCAGTGAATGAGTTAAACGGTCACAAAATAAGCCCCAAAAAAGTTTGAATTGCTTCTTGAAAGTCCCGATAAACAGACTATTTCTAACTATGAAAACCATGCGAAGCCAAAGTCTTGAAACTTGAAAAGCTCATTTGTGATTCGTCTCATACAGATTATAAATATGTCATGGATTTAACATACCAATACAATTTTCTTTCCAATGTGGCTCCCCAATAAGTGGAACATGTAAGCGATTGTGTATTAAAAAAGTACCCAGTATTATCTGGTTTTGCAGAGGAAAATGCAGAACATAAACACAATGTTATGTCTCTTCACTCAAGTACAGTATATAACAACACAACAAGCATCTCGCTGAGGCTAGCATTACAGACCTGGGAGGAAGACAGCACTTGGGAATTCCTCATTGCTTTATTTATTTTTGAAGTAAACTGTTTTGATACTGAAAGATGTATCCAATGTCCTCCTATAAAAAGGTCTGTGAAAGAAGGAAACAAAAGTATTTGGCAATAACGTAAATACCATCAGGCCAACAAAGTGCAGAAACTCTACTGCTACATTTAAACATCCTGACTTGATAAGGGAAGAAGTCCACACACACACACACACACACACACACACACACACACGCACGCACGCACGCACGCACGCACATGCACACACACACACAGGCGCACAACAAACACATATGTACACCCAAGGTTTGACAGTTCACGCCACCTTTCACCATGTACTAGTCTCATTGTAGCCTCTGAGCCCCCTGCGTGATCGAGGTGATGACTCGTGTGGGTCACTCTGGGCTTGTTTACACATTACAGACCACACAGACAAGAGACGCTCACGACGGCATGTGTCGACCACGTGTGTCTCAGTTACAGGAAGGTCGTGACTGGTCAACCGCCGACTGAGATGAGAGGCCTCCGGGAGTGCCAGGAAGCTTCATCCATCAGGGCTGGTTTGGAGTGGCGGGTGGGGGGCAGGGGTGATTCATTATGTTAACTAGATTGTGAGTCAAAATGTGGTTTGTGATTGCTGTGCAGATGATGCCGTTTATTCCATAATGCTCCGGATTAGATTTGCAACATCTGATTGGGAGTAAAATGCTTAACTTGCACTAACTACATTAAGGAATGTGTTTTTTTCAGGACTGTTTTGACTGCTTTGGTAATCAAATATACTACTGATGTGTTGTGTTTTAATATCAGCGAGAGACGAAATGAGAGATTTTTGGGTCCAAGAAGTGAGCATGTAGATGTGCACTGTCAATACAGACGCTCTCCCACTTATGAACATTCGAGTTACGAACAACAGTACATACAAACATTTTTATAGGCCCATTCTAGCAAGACGAAGAGCCTCTTGGCCCCACGATGTGAAATCCTCCTCCTCCTTCTTCTACTCCTCCATCATCTCCTTCAGCCTTCGAGTACATCTTCTTAAAGTATGTTAAACTTCGTTCTTAAGTTATCTTATTACGTACATGTACATACTATGTGTGTGACTCTCTCTCTCTCTCTAATATATGAAGTATTCTCTCCAGTTGTACATGTACATATCTATAGAGCATATATTTTATTAAATGTTTATTTTTCAGTCCAAACAAATACATGTTACTTATACAAGCCTAAAACTTACTTATATAAGCCTTAAACATACATAAAAATACATACAAAAAACATACATAAAAAATGTGGCACTGAAGCAAATTATGAACGAATTCGCCTTACGAACGACCATTCGAAACGTATCTCGTTCGTAAACTGGGCGTCGGTATATACAGTAAATATTATTGCAAGTTTCCATGTAGAACCGCTCTTAAAACCCTCATGTGGAAACATCAGCCAGGTGTCCACCTGTGTGGAAATATGACATTGTTGGCATCAATACAAGCAAAGTCGTGAAACTTCAAAACACCAAAATGCAGCAGTTGGATCAATATAATATGGTTAAAAACTAATAATTGGAGCAAAAATCCAAGTTTCAGTGGGTGTATCTGTGACCACAAAGAAAGACAAATAGTGCTAACTAGCGTAGTTACAGCACCTCTAAGTGGACCAACCGACAGCCCTGCAGTCCACATGCACACGCACACAAACACACTCACACACACACAAAGACAGATATATGCAGACACAGTTTTGATCCCACTAATAAACTCCCCCCTTCCAACACTCAGCAGTCACTGATCTTCCATCCAGAAGAGCCGATAGTAGTGTGTACGAGGCAGCATGCAGATCGCAACCATTCTTCTATTTTGAGGACAGAACGGCGCAGTTAAAGTGAGGAAGAAAGCACTAAATATGTATGCTCTTTTAATGGACTGATGAGCAATTGAAAATCGGCTCTCGCAAAGAACTGCTTCAAAATAAGGATCTGGCTGCCATTTGACACATAACTTATACTACACTTTTGTGAACTTAGAATTGCTATCGTATACATCAAGGTGCTTCAAGTATGAACTAGACATAGATAGTACATGCAACGATATATAAATTCAACAACTTAGAACACTGAATCACAATTGAGTGAGAAATTGTTTTAATGTTTGACAATGTATGTGTGTAGTGGTGTATGTGTGCACACACATACATACATACATACATACATACATACATACATACATACATACATACATACATACATACATACATACATACATACATACATACAAACAAACACACACACAGGGGATAGCAAAGTCACTCCAAGTGTTCTCGTTATTTTTGTGAGCATTTTAGACACACACACACACACACACACACACACGCATGCACGCACAAACACACACACACACACACACACACACACACGCACACGCACGCACGCACACGCACACACACACACACACACACACACGCACACACACACACACACAAGGGAAACACTTCGAACCCCAAAAAGTAACTCCAAGTGTTCCCTGTATTTTTGTCAGCATTTTAGACATACACACATAATAATAATAATAATAATAATAATAATAATAATAATAATAATAATAATAATAATAATAATAATAATAATAATAATACATTTATTTTCTAAGGGCCTTTCAAATTCCTGTATTTTGTATATCCTTTCCTCTTCCTTTCATAACTTATAGCATAAAGCTATTGTGTTACTTCCAGGGAGAGTGAACACTGGCGCGAATGGCTGCCGCTGCACATACATAAAGACAGACATACATATATGCATACATACATACATACAGACAGACAAATGGTGAGTATAGTTTTTGCTTTTTTGAATGTTGCTGTGGCGATGACCATTTTGTGTTTGGGAGCCTTTTACTGAGCGACTTGCTTGCTCTGTCGCCACAAAGAGACCTAAGTCTTCTTGGATAAATACAGAGGGTTGTGTCAGGAAGGGCATCCGACATAAAAGCTTGGCCAAAACAAACATGCGTATCAAACCTCTAAAGATGGCGGACACGGATTTGCTATGGCGACCCCTTGAAGGGAAAAGCCGAAAGGAAAAGAATACATGAATACATACAGACAGACAAAATAGACATACAGACAGACAGACACACGCGCACGCACACACACACACACACACACACGCACACACACACACGCACACACGCGCACACACACACACACACACACACACACACACAATCAAGTTAAAATTGATTGATCAAGTCTTGAATGCAAACAAAACAAACAGACGAGACAGACAGACAGACACTCATACACAGCACCCATACACACACACAAATACACACACACATACACATATATACATACAAACAAAAAAATCAAGGTCAAATTTATTGCTCAAGTCTTGAATGCAAACAAAACCAAACCACACACACACACACACACACATACATACAGAGACACACACACACACACACATACATACACACACACACACACACACACACACACACACACACACACACACACACACACACACACACACACACACACACACGCGGTTACCGGTAAATTCAAATTGATCAACAAACAAAAGCAAACTATGAAGTCGGTCCAAAAATACGTAGATCAAATAGTAGAAAGTACGCAGTGAATATATCACAAACGATGACTTTAAAATGCTAATACCGTTGCAATTGTTGTTAAAAAGCTTTTCACAATCAGGCCTCAACAGTGTGCACTTGGGTTAAGGTGAGTGTTGGGGGTGCGGTGGGGGTGGGGGGTTCCTACCTGGTCCCTCTGGATGCATGGCAGAGAGGTCCTGCGATGTGACTTGCTGTTGGAGTGACTATGTGCCATGTCTGTGGCAATCACCGAACTGGACCTCCTGCGCCTTTTAAATACGGGGACGTCTCCCTTGGCTCCAGTCACGGGGGCGCAGCCCTCCTCGAGTGTCCCTTGGCCGGCGAGGAGCCTGTCAGCATACCTCGCCAGGAGGATGCCCACGACCCCCAGCAGGTAGGCCACGTACGGCCTCCAAGCCGGACGAAGCTTGTGCAGCGACAAGAGGGAGACGGCGCGCACGAAGCTGACGACCACGACCACGGACGTGCCCCGGTCCAGGCGCGCTAGCATCAGGGCGCCGCCGGCCGCGCACGCGAGCACCAGCGCAGCCGCTACTTCATGCGGGCAGTCCAAGAGGCTCCGCGCCGCCGCTTCCGCCAGTTGGAGAGCGGTGAGGAGCGAGAGGGCGCTTTGGAGCGGCACCCCGCGGCGGATCAGGTAGACGCCGAGCCAGAAGAAGGCACACAGAAGGTCGAGGAAGGGCGAGAGGGCAGCCCAGCAAGCGAGCGGCAGCTCGGCGAGGCAGCCTGCGAGCGACTGAGGACGAGAGCGCGTCTGCAGCTGCGGGAGTGCGCACGGCTCACAGCGCCACTGTGCGCACATCAGCAGCGCGGCCAGCGCGAGCGCACACGCCGCGCAGCCCACTGCACGGCAAGTCCACGCATCATTCAACGCCAGACTCAACCACGACGACGCGCACGTGGCGCCGCGGCTTGGCGGGACCTCGCTTGCTCGCGCACCACCGTTGCGGGTCGGTACGACACCGTATCCTGTTCTCGCCTCGCGCGTCCGCTCCAAATGTGGCAGCATTGCCACGGGAAATGGGGGCGAGCTGGCAGTACGCCTGGAGTGCATCTACGGCGATGAACAAAGACACTTTATTGCGGGGGGAACGGTGGGGGTCGAAAAAGGTCGTTACGCACTTGCGTCCATCGGCACGGGACGACGCGTTCATTGTTTCATATTTTCTTCCAAGAGGTCGTGTGCGTCAAATGGCGGGGAGATCCAAGGCGTGGATCTGAACTCTGTACTCCTTTACGACTCAAAACAGGCCACCCGTGTGTCACTGTTGCGCAAGTGTTCGAGCATCAAAGACCCGCTCTAGACGTCCATAAATCGGACACACACGCTGACAGTTTTTTTTCTTTAGCAAAGGGATCCTCGCGTCACAGGATGCAAATAATGGTGTCGCGTGCTAGCTTGTCTGCCAAGTCGGGTCGGGTTTCACAATGTCCGCTTGCATACCTGTCGACAGAGACGTTTTCCACGTATTTTATCAAATTGTTTTACCGTGTCAAATAATGTATGGCCCACTATAACTTTTATAATGGAAAAAAATGTGAACCGATCTTAGAAATAACATTTTGGTTCAAATCCAGTTTGTCTCAACTGCTGGTAGCCAACGAAGATGCTTCTGCCTGTCACAACTATTGTCTCGGCAAACCAGCAAAAGTAATCGTCAAACATATAAACATATTTTTTATCGCTGCGTATGGTCGGATTGATATTAGCATAACATGCGCATGTGCGGTCACCCAGAAGCAGTGGCGGGCATGTCACTCCTAGACCTTCAGTTGTGAAACGTCTGAATCAATCCATAGCTGTGAGTGTGGTGTGATTTAATGTACGCCCACAAGAGGATGTCGCTGGCCAGGAAATAACCGAGTTGAAGAAACTTAAGAAATATTGTCATTAAACTGATTTTTTATGAGTGTGTGGATTCATGATAACCTCATAAAATTGCAATATTATTTGCTATTTTTGCTCGGTTCGGAGCTTATGATGTCCATTTATTCTTGAAAGGTTCGTCTTGAAAATGGCTTTATCATTCTATCTGCAACCACATCCATTTCTTCTCCTCCTTCATCCATTGTGGGTTGGCAAAACTGCTATTAAAATCAACACAACAATATATTTGCTAAAGCAGCTTGCTAAAGACACCGTGTGCACGCTCTGGCCAGTATTGGATTGGATTGGATTTGCCTTTATTAGTCTCGCGGCTAGTGACTAGCCAATCACATGCTAGCCAATCATAATTTCAGAAAACTCTGACATTGCCAGCACCTTCGAGTAGGCCTTGGGTAGCCAACTTGAAATCTGATTGGTTCAATCAACAGTTTCATCGACACTGATTTTTATGCTCCCTAGCCTGCAGAACTGACTGTGAAGCCGTCCAGGTCGATTTCTGAAGCTGGTAAAAAATGGTGGCTGAAATGTGATTGGTTAATTGGTTAAATGCTTAAATACGAAGACACACGCATGGAAGCAGCACAACAGTGGGAAAGTAATGAAAAGAAAATGAAAGACCATTGGGAATTATTTAATAAGCAAAATTTAATTCACATCAGTCTGTGATTCAGATATTTTTAGGCCAGCAGAGAAGGCCTTGCAGGACCTGATGTCCCACCACTGCCCAGAGGTCATTTTACACCCCGAGTTCCCGTCTAGGTCAAAATCTCCCCAAATCCTTCACCAATCTCAGTGAGCCCGGCAGGCGCCCTCACGGTCACATTAATGTATTGTACTGAACGATACAACAAAGCAAAACATCCGCTGTCACTACATAATAATAAGCAAAACAACAACTACCATCTGCCTTTTTTGTAACACTTTGAAAGGTTGATTGATATCGTGGCCAAAAATGCTGAAAAACAATCTGTATCAATTCAAAAGAAAACACAAAAACAAGACAAAAAACAACAACTAAAAGCAAGCCTTGTGAAAGTACTTTCCTACTGTCTACCCGGGCGCCATCTTGCACTTCTTTTAAATGTTAAATGTTCAAAATGTGAAATGCATGTACATTTTACATCTCTATTTTTATGGATGACGGTGTGTATATTTCCGTTGATACGTAAACATTTTGGTGAGAGGTGGTCAGTTTAAATTATGGATAACTAATAGTGACATTTTTTGGGTATTATTTTGATTATTAGCTAGTTCCCCATCTGTATGCTGAGGAATACCCAAGGTGACTTAAGTTGGCCAATGGTCCCGTGACATAATTGTGTGTACTAAGCATTTTTCAAAGGATACATACGGATGACTTTAGAGATTACCTTGACAGAGGGGCAAGTAATGTGACCTCAGTGTCTCCAAATTGAAATCCACAACCGCTAATAACGCTTTAGGAGCACAACAGAATGCTGCAGTGTGTCACTAACTTCATAAATGTTCCATGTGGCATTGAACCGGATCTTCTCCTTTGATGTGAGGAGATTCACGACAAAAGGGAAATTGGAACGTGGCGTCGCGAGAGCCCTGATCTGGCATGCAAAGTGGAATGCACTGAATCTGCCGCAAGCCCCCGAGCTTGACTTAATGCCCTCCTACCCCGCTGGGTCATTGAAATATTCATCTCACTTTAAGTGTCACCCGTGATAAGTTTTGTCACAGCGGCTGCTTTCCATCAATGTTTCAGCTCGAGGGTCTCACGGGTGCAACTGTGTATTCATTCACGCGGCGCACATGCATTGGAACTTATGCTCCCAACATCCATCCATGTGCCATGCACATCATGTTTTGACAAAAAGAAAATATGACAACACCCAGTCTGTCTTGTTCGTGGGCATTCAGGTGAATCACAGGTGTCAAAGTCAAGGCCCGGGGGCCAAATCTGGCTCGTTACACCATTTTATTCGGCCCGGGAATGCAAATCAAGCATGTCAAGTGCCATGATGCTTGCTTAAGTCCCAAACAAAATTTGGAATTGTCATATGTAAACCACAATAACATTCATTAATAATGTTAAGCAGATTCCTTACTTACAGACAGTGTATTGTTGCTTAACATTAGTTATCAAGTAGACAGGATGAATTTAGTACAACGAACATTCATTAATCTTTACGTCTGTGTAAGCTCTCAGTCGTACAGGAGTGGTCCATCGATGAGAAGGTTTCTTCAGCCGTCATCTGTACAAAAGTGAAGGTTTCGGACGTTTCGCCTCCTATCCAAGAGGCTTCGTCAGCGAACTAAAGTCTGACTGGTCGTATCGGCCCTATTTATATATCCCTAATGTCCAGACATGGTGGCGCCGGACACAGCTATGATAGGTCCCTACTCTCAGGTTGGGGGGGCAGAAGACCCCTCCCTGTGGCCCCACTGATTGTTCCTACATTCCTGACTAACGACTGGCCTATTACCCCCACTCCCACCGGTATCACCTCATCAGCATAACGACCCTCATCAGCATTACGAAAGTTGCCTAACCTGTTTTGCCTAAGCAGGCTATTGTATGAACGATCCAAATTGAACCTCACCCCACCAGACCGGTTTAATGAAGGATTTTGTTGTTTTATAAGAATCGCTTCTTTTACCCCCCTTTCAAACCTCTATGTTCTTTCGCTAAGATTTTAACCTCATTGTCGTCAAATGAGTGGTTGCTAGCTTTTAGGTGCAAATGTACTGCCGATTGAGGTCCACTTATATTATCCCTGCGATGTTGATAAAGTCTTTTTTTGAGAATTTGTTGAGTCTCCCCAATGTACTGCTCTTTACAATTTTCATTCTTACAATGTATGGAATAAACTACATTACTTTGTTTTTCATTTGGTAGCCTATCTTTTGGATGCACTAATTTTTGCCTTAACGTGTTTATCGGTTTGAAATAAGTAGGAATTTTATGTTGCCAAAGGACTCTTTGTAATTTTTCAGAAACTCCTGCAATGTACGGTACTGCTACTCCTCTCCTTTTTGTATCTTGAAAATTATTGGTTTCATTCCCTATTCTTTCTTTCTGACATTTGTTGAATGACCACTGAGGGTACCGGCAGTTAGTGAGTGCTCTCCTGATATGTTTTGACTCCTTTTCTCTACCTTCAGTGCTAGTTGGTATTAGTTTAGCCCTATGCTGGAGGGTTCTGATAACTCCTAGTTTATGTTGTAAAGGGTGGTTAGAGTCAAAAAGTAAGTATTGGTCAGTGTGCGTAGCCTTCCTAAAGACTTCTGTTTTTAGCACTCTGTCCTCTTTTATAATTACTTTACAATCCAAGAAGGCTAGTTGGTTCTCTTGAATGTCCTCACAAGTAAATTTAATGTTGAAGTCTACAGAGTTGAGGTGATCTGAGAAGGATTGAATTTCTTGTTTCTTAATTATGACAAAAGTATCGTCCACATATCTAAACCAGTGTCTAGGTTTTGTCCCTGGGAAGGATGTGAGGGCCTGTTTCTCCATCTCTTCCATGTAAAGATTAGCGAAAGAACATAGATGGTTTGAAAGGGGGGTAAAAGAAGCGATTCTTATGAAACAACAAAATCCTTCATTAAACCGGTCTGGTGGGGTGAGGTTCAATTTGGATCGTTCATACAATAGCCTGCTTAGGCAAAACAGGTTAGGCAACATTCGTTATGCTGATGAGGTGATACCGGTGGGAGTGGGAGTAATAGGCCAGTCGTTAGTCAAGAATGTAGGAACAATCAGTGGGGCCACAGGGAGGGGTCCTCTGCCCCCCCAACCTGAGAGTAGGGATCTATCATAGCTGTGTCCGACGCCACCATGTCTGGACATTAGGGATATATAAATAGGGCCGATACGACCAGTCAGACTTTAGTTCGCTGGCGAAGCCTCTTGGATAGGAGGCGAAACGTCCGAAACCTTCACTTTTGTACAGATGACGGCTGAAGAAACCTTCTCATCGATTCATTAATCTTGACTTCGGATTTTAAAAGTAGTTCTTGTGACGTTTCAGTTTGTGACTAACGTGTGGCACAGTAGGGCCCCACCTGCAGCTGCACAGGTGTTTTAATCAATGGCAGTCGAAAGGACTCCTGGCACGTCCATTCAATGTCGAGTCATGGTTTGTTTCACCCAGTCAGGTTTGTTTCGTCTGATGATTTACTTGTGGTTTTGTTTGATGACTTTGTTGTTTGAGATTTTGTTCCTGCCGACTTTAATACAATTTGTCAAATACTGCACACCCTGCTTTTCGCTCCTGCCAGCTTTTTGGGGTCCACCCCACCTTGCAAAGCGTGACAGTATTCATTAATTGGTTGTGCCTCTATGAAATATGTAGAGGGAATGAAACATTCTAATGGCTTACCCAAATTCATCACGGCCCCCGAGAGGGAACCGTAACTACAATGTGAAAAAAAAAATGACTGACACCCTTGAGGTACATTGTCGGGAATCAGTCCGTGGGTTACTGCTGTCTTCTTAAAGTGTTTAAAAAAATCAATTCAACTCGCATGACGTAATTGGAGCACAAACCCTGTACTGAATAGGCCTGATTGCTGGGATGAGTTTTGATGACCGAGAGGGAAACAAAAGTCAAGAAAAGATCAAGAAACTAAGTGATATGTTTTGTCAAAGTCAGCTTTATTGTCAAATATGCTAATATCCAAATCCAATCCAATCCAATCCAATCCAATCCAATCCAATATGCATGACATACAGCACAGATGAAATTACTGTCCTCTCTGACCCAGCATGCAAGGCACTTACTTATAATGACTTTAACAAACATAATAAACATGAAAACGCCAATTTGCCGTGAGAGGGGAGCCGCTGCGTGTTCACGCGCCGCCATCTTGGGAAAAAAACAAAACAAAAATAACAAATAATATGACAACACTTTCATCACTTTGCTGCTGTGAAATGTAAATTTCTCCACTGTGAGACTAATAAAGGCATATCCAATCCAATCCAATCCAATCCAACACAAAGGCACAGAGTCATTCATTCTTCAAGACATGCTGTACCCTCTTTGTGATGACATGAAGCAGTTCTAGATGAAAGAGGAGAGGATCAAAGCATCCATTTCAGCAGTGGATCAGGGACGTCATTGTGGAATTTGCACGTCTACTACAAGCTAAATGTTGAAAGCAAACACGAAGCTGTAGCATCCATTGACAAAAAGACATTGTCTCACATCTCCTGTTCCATATAAATCTGCTTCAATTACAAGCCGCGACAGTTCGACATTCGCATCGGTGCTCTGCGCTGACGCTCCTTTCTTCTTATCGCGGGCTCCTCAAGCCATGCATCCATCCAACCGCAGACTGACCAACAGCACCGACCTTTCCGCTGAACAAAGCAGTGCTGTGAAGATGCTGCCCATTACAGGTGCAAAAAAGCACAATGGCCCCAGACCTGTCCAGCGAAGACAGTCAAATGGCTCCGACATTCCTCCCATTCAAAAACAGTACTGGCATATCCATGCTGCGGAAAAGGCGCAACCCCTCAGCACAGTCTTCTCCTTGATGATTGTCGTGGCCAAAAATGCTGAAAACAATCCATATCCGTTCTACACGACGCACAACAACATGAAGTGACAAAAGAAAACACAATAACAAGACAAAAACAACAAAAAAAGCAAGGCTCGTGAGAGCACTTGCTGACGGCTGCCTACTCAGGCGCCATCTTGGGGAAAAAAAAGTCAATATTCAATTGGTGATATTTACCCTTACCTGCAATCTCTTTTTTCTGCCTGTTCAAAGAAAGAACATTTTCCTCTGAGTCAAGCAGTTTGGTTAAACACTGTGACATATTGATATCTGACTTTTATTTAATGGCTTACATACAATGAAACATACATGCATAGAATACACAAGTAGAAAGAAGTCCAATATGGCGCGCGAGTAGGCAGCTGTTAGCAAGTGCTCTCACAAACCTCGCTTTTTTGTGTTGTTTTTGTCTTTTTTTTGTCACTTTGAGTTGTTGTGCGTCGTGTGGAACGAACACGGATTGTTTTTCAGCATTTTTGGCCACAACATTCATCAAGAAGGAGACTCTGCAGAGTGGCTGCACCTTTTCGGCAGCACCAATATGCCAGCACTGTTTTTGATTGGGAGTAATGTTAGTGCCATTTGACTGTCATTGCTTGTAGCTCTGGGGAATTTGTGCTTTTTTGTGCATATAATGGGCAGCATCTTCACAGCCCCGCTTTGTTTAGGGAAAAGGTCGGTGCTGTTGCGGCTGGATGGATGCATGGCTTGAGGAGCCTGCGATAAGAAGAAAGGCGCGTCAGCGCAGAGCGCCGATGTGAATGTGGAATTGTAGCAGATTTACGTGACATAGGAGATGCATGTGAGACAATCTTGTTTCGTCAATGCTCCAGCTTCATGTTTGCTTACAACATTTAGCTTGTGGTAAACGTGCACATTTCACCATGACGTCTTTGAAAGGACACTTCTCTCCTATTTCATTTCAAACTTCTTCAGACAACAAAGAGGGTACAGAACGTGCTTAAGATTGAATGACTGTGTCTTTTGTGTTGTGTCACTGTATTTGTTATTTAGTTTTTTTTTTTTTTTTTGGTTTTTGACTTCAAGATGGCGACACGAGAGTGCCTGCTGTTACAGCAGCACCTGTAGTTTCTTTTTCAACTTCTTCATTTCCTTTCCTGATACTTTCATCACTTTGCTGCTGTGAAATGTAAATTTCTCCCCTGCGAGACTAATAATGGCTAATTCAATCCAATCCAAATAGCTGGAACTCTCACGTTGTACTTTCCGGCATTTATTGAAGAAACACACTCATTTCACTGAAGGAAAAACCTCCTAACAGACCACCATTCACAATATAGATGAAAAGTGACAACATCAAAGACCATCAGAGAAAGACACTAACATGGAGAAATACATGTGTCCTACCAAGATGTCGCACGATCATATCAAAGGCAAAGGGGAGGTTGAGCTGCAATGTCAATGCAGTTGGAAGTCGGGATGGGCGGGATACCCATGTAGCACATATAAACTGTGGCTGCTGTTTCCATGAATAAACATGTATTTTTCTTTATGGGTGTTAAAGGCGGCACAGGGGAAAACGGGCGAGCATGCCCGCTTCACAGTGCAGAAGGAGGGTTCGAGTCCAGGTTTGGCTTTCCTGTGTGAAGTTTGCATGCTCTTACAAGTGAAAAGAAAAGTGATGCAAACGAGTTTAGATTGTGCTTGACACGGAAGTGTCAAGCACTTACACAGCCGCTCTTTTGAGGTACAACATTTTGAGGTACATTTGAGATATGGCTACTGTCACTACAAGTAGACTGTAGAAATATAATTGAGAGAGAAGGAGAAATACGAGTGAGTGTGTGGATATTTGAAAAGCCAATTCAGTAATTACACATTCGGCAACATAGACTCTCCATGCCTCAATTCTTTGACATACAGTAGAACTCTACTAAACGATGTTTGCAGGCAGAAATTTCTTTCAGGGGACTTTTCACGATAGCAAATTTGATCTCAGATGTAAGCAAAAATGAAAAAAAAAATGTATGTGTACTTTTATTTTTTATTCCAATAGAGCATATGTATTGGCATATACTTATTTGTCACTTCATATATCCAGTGTCGAAGGAAAGAAAGCTAAAGAAATTGTGAAAATTACAATCAGTATTCACTTTCGTTGACATAATGTCTATTACTTTGGTTCCTTTATCAAATGTTAAAGGTTTTTTTACCCCCCAACTCTTTGTGAGAGCCTTCAAAGGTCCGTTTTGTAGCCATTTTATACGAAGCAATTCGACGTTCACGCCGTGTCTGAAACTATGAGTAACATTTCGAACCAAATTCTAACAAACACAAGTACAGGAAGTAACAGTATTAGCAAGAAGAAATAGCATTAATGCAGGCTGAACATATTTTTCACACGAGGGGGTATGTTTCGCGGTTGAGGAGTTTCACTGTAGAATTAAGTCGTAATATAGTGGTCATCAATATGACAGTCAGACACTGTGGACGAAGACTCGGAACCAGAAAGATTGTCCCTACTGCCGGCTGGAGACGCAGCCATTCATGACAGACGTCTGAATTCTGCCGCCCTCTGCCAAGCGATTTATTGAGAGTATATGCAAATTTAAGTGATACATTAGTAAAACATAGTTTTCTTGAGTAGAATACCACACCCCTGGAACGTTCTGAGCCCCAACAGCTGTAAGCTATAAAACATTGCCTTTAATATGAGCTGATAAATTTGTAACCTGGCTAATGGCCTCTTCCTGTGAAGGTGTTTGAAGTCCTAAATTACTTCAGTGATAAGGAGTTTCCCAAGTCCTAAATTCTGTGTCAGGCCAGATCTCCTAGATGAAGCTGACAGTTTAACTTGCTGTGTCGGTTGACCTGATTGACCCCAGGTTGTCTGTGCTTCAATTGTGTATTGAGTCACAAGTGTTGACTGAGCATATAACAGCATGAAACTTTTAAATATGATAACTTCTTATTATGTCTAATCTCTATCAATAGTTAAATCAACCAACAAAATGTACAGTTCGGCTTGTCTCGATAAGTGCTAAATCGACTTATTGCTCCATGAGAAAAAAAGGACCAGATAGTTTTTAATATTATTTTGTGACTGGATAAATGATAATTTCCATGTGTGTTTGTTTACATGTGACATTGACATCCCTCGAGCTACCTCTCTGCCTCTTCTATCAGTCAGCCTGCTCGCTCCTGTGCGAGTTGGGGCTCACTCACACATGCGCACACATATAAACACTAAGGGGGGAGGGTTTTTGAAACCCCTTTAAATGGTTTGTTTCGCATGTGAGTGTTCCAATGGTTCATGGGCTCACAGTACTTCTTTTCTCATTTCACAATGAGCCACAGCAGTGTATTGTAGCAAGAATAGCGCCATGCTGCATTAATGGTATCCAGGACAAGCATGTTGGCCTATTGACCACTACAGTGCTCTTTACGTGTTATTTCATTATTTGCATTCAATTAGTTCTGCTTTATTCATTACATCCGACAGGAACTTGATAAGATTGGCAAATGGCACCAGACACCAGTTTCAAGCGCCAGAAGTGACCAGTGTTCCGACTGTTTTTCTCCAGTGCAGTGATAGATCTTACCACTCACTTACGGCTATACGATTTTATATACGGTATATATTTGCACGGGCCGTGCATGTCACTCCTAGGCCTTCAGTAGTACTATGTCTGAATCACTCCACAGTGTATGCAGTGCAGGTGTGGTTTACTACACGTCCACTAGAGGATGTCATTGGCAAGGAAATAACTTGCGACTTGAAGAAACTGAAGAAACACTGTCATTAAACTGTTTGAATTTTTACTATGAACGTACGGATTCGTGATAACCTCATAAAATTGGAATAGTATTTGCTATTTTTGCTAGCTTTGGAGCTGTTCCAACGTTTCTCAATGATGTCCATCTATTCTTGAAAAGTCCGTCTGAAAAATGGCATTAACAATAGCATTAACAGTGCAACCAAATCAATTTCTTCACCTTCTTCAGCCATTGAGGGTTGACAAAACCACTCGCTCTGCAAATTCCCCCATTGTGGGACTATTAAAGGCTTTCTGATTCTGATTATTAAATCTGCACAAAAATGTATATGCTCATGCAACTAGCTACAGAAACAATGTGCTAGCTCTGGCTGGTATGCCCTTATCACTAGTGGCGAGTGACACTTCTTTCTTTTCCTTTCGGCTTTTCCCTTCAAGGGGTCGCCACAGCAAATCAGTGTCCTCCATCTTTAGTGGTTTGATCCGCATGTTTGTTTTGGCCAAGCTTTTACGTGGATGTCCTTCCTGAAACAACCCTGTGTATTTATCCGGGCTTGGGACCGGCACAAGGCTTGTGACACTATGATTGGCTAATGACTAGCCTCTCATAATTTGTGAAAAGTCTGGTGTTGCCAGTGCCATCGAGCAGGCCTTGGGTCGAACTCTGATTGGTTAATGCAACAACTTCATCACCATTGATTTTTTTATGCTCCAGAGCCTGCAGAACTGACTGTGAAGGCGTCGAGGTAGATTTCTGACACTGGTATGAAATGATGGTTGAAATGTGATTGGTTCAATACTTAAATACGAAAACACACACTTGGAAGCAGCACAACAAGGGAAAAGCAGTGAAAGGAAGCTGAAAGATTATTTGGAATTATTTAATAAGAATTAATGGACAACATTTAATTAACATCAGGCCGTGATTCAGATATTTTTAGGCCAGCAGGGAGTCCTTGCAGGCCCTGATGGCCCACCACTGATATTTATATATAAATAATCATTTTTTCACATTTTAAAAGGAGCCATTTTGTGGTTCACACACACATACGCATACGCACACGCACACGCACACACACACACACACACACACACACACACACACGCGCACACACATATGCATAATAATAGTATTAATCATAAAAAGAATACAGAGTACTATGGGGTTATGGTTTTTCCATAGCAGTGCCTGGGAAAACGTCTGCTGCTCTATCGCTGAAAGTCCAAGTGTGAGTCATCAGCTATATATATATATATATATATATATATATATATATATATATATATATATATATATTTGTTTTTCGGCGATGAAAATAAGTCTCTCAAAAGAAATGGCCAGAGGCCGAAGAAAAAGGCCAACACATGCAGATATAATCTGTTCTTTCACGACAAATTTAGGGAACCAATGTCTCATGTTGATGGTAAGACCTTTTGCCCTGCTTAATAAATCACAACAAAACATAGCAATCCACAGATGCAAGGATAATACCACTTCCTAGTGATACTTGTCTATGCTATGATCCGGTACTGTAAACATGACATATCAGATGATTCACATACAAAACTAACAGTTCATCACTAACAATAGCCTGTGAGAATATGATAGCAATATATTCTCCATTTCAGCCCATTGTGTCCCAGTGTAAGAAGGTGAAAAATTATTCGTTTTTTTTTAATGCAAATACAGAGAGAACACAAGTGTGGCTCCATTCCTGCAGAATGATGAGGTGGAATATTGAAATGGAATTAGAACTTCATTCGCTGGTGTGGGTGGTAGCGCTACGGGCACAGAAAGAGGGAATGTTGCAACACTCCCTCAGATGAATAATGTAATTCTGTGCTTTGTGGAAGGGAGAAGGACGGGACTCATTTATTGCATATGTATATCAAGGAGTCACTGAAGTTGTAGAGGAGTTTTAAATATTTCACATAAAAGTTTTCAAAGCAGCACATTTAGATCACAGAAAAGTTAAGGTGATGATGCCAAACAACAAATATCTTCTTGAAACGAACACGCTCATCGTCAGGAGGGTGCACGGGCATCCTTCAGGGAGCAGACATACTTGCCGCTTCACCTTGAATAATGCAAAACCATTTGCGGCTCAGTGTTTGACACAGCAGGCAGCACGTTCTAATGGCTCACTGTTTGGACAAGCGTGAATGCCAGGAAAAACACCGGCGTCTGCCATGGCCACCGCTTGGCCAGCACACAAAAGTCAGCTTGCATACGGTGAGGATCTGGGCCAGTTGCGAATGGCCATGAGAGCCGGCGACCCACTTCAAGCTGTTTTCGACATTAGTTTACATGTTTTTGTAAACACGAGGGATGCCATAGGTGGGAGGAGTCGGGGGGAAAACATATTCTTACGCTCCATTCACTTGCCAGGAAAAGAAAGGCTCAGGGGCAAAGTGCTTCCCAGCAACTTTCCAGCAGGTTAAAAAACACACACAGAGACACGCACACACACACACACACACACACACACACACACACACACACACACACACACACACACACACACACACACACACACACACACACACACACACACACACACAAGGCTGCGCAGCTTTTCTGTTTGGTGTGAGTGATGACACTATAGATTGTAGTTCATTGTTTCATTGCTATGTGGCTATGTGGTACAGTATTTTTTTTCAAAGATTTTTCTTGTTTTACAGTATACAGACATTTAAAGGTGCATGCCTTCATTGCGCCACAATTTGGTGCACAATGGAGAGAAACATTGAGTTTTATTTGAAATGAATTATTGCCACAACTACCAATCACTTTCATAGTTGATATTTCGATTCAACAGTGAATTGGATAAAAAAATGTCTGGGGACTTGATATCAAATTGACATTTACAATATTTGTTCTGTGAAAATAAATTAATTCCACAATATTTGGGTGTACTCAAACCATATTCTGACTACATTTCAATTAAGATCGTTTTCTACCTGCATTGCATTACAAGGTGGAATATTATGAAAACAGGCCGGACATGGGCATTAAAAATGAGCCTTTAGAATAAATGTCCTCTTGTGTAAACATGAGCCTGATTGATTGGTTAGCAATGATCATTTTGGTCATGTCAAATTGGATTGGGATTCATTTGCATCAACTGGGAAATGTGTTGTAATGTCGGCCTTGAAACAATATGCAAAATGGATTTCACTGAGGCCAGAGGCAAAATTAATCAATTTGGCTCGATTAGTTGACTGCCTAAGCACCCACTAGTCTAAATGTGGCATTTTGATGAACATTTGTAGAATATAAATTATGCAGAAAAAGCCACTCTTTTTTATCCTTCTCAAGAGGACGTCCATTTTGTTTCTTGCTGCCGCAGACTGAAAATCATATCACAGTTCCTCAGGGAACAGGTAACGACCTACCAGATTTGTTTCCGGTCATGTGAGGTTCAGAAGCTGAGCCGTGATTGGTGTTTTCCTGAGCCCGACCAACTCTAATGTCCTTTTTGACCAACAGCATGTGACAACATGCCTGCAAGGATACAATTTGGTGGACTTGGCTGCTTATTTCAGATTGCCCAGTCTAAGATTAATCGGCATACCGTGATTAGACTCGTGGGGTTGGATAGAGCATACGTTGTTTTGCCTGTTAAAAAAGAGACTATTTTTCAATGAATTAGTGGGCTTAAATATCTTCTTGGAATAAGGATGTGACAAAGGTAAAGTCAGTGTTGCATGACTGAAATCATCCAACCTCCTCAAATCACAATGCTACCACCCACACTGCTAACACATTAACAGTGAGATGGAAGATGGATGGATGGATGGATGGATGGATGGATGGATGGATGGATGGATGGATGGATTCACGAATACATAGCTCAGTAAAAAGAAATACAATGAGATTTTTTTTTTTTAAGTTTACTTTGTTCAGCCTCAGAGGAGGTCCATGCTCAACTGAGTGGCATCTATTCTTCATTGCACTTAATCCGATCGGGGACACAGTAGGTGCTGGCGTATATCGAGGTGACAATTCAACCACAGGGCAATTGTGAAGAGCGCACAGAGTGGAAATCTATCCTGTACCAGTTACAAAGAAACTAATTGTGGACCTCCATACATCCATCTCCTTTGGCAAGGGGCCCATCTTTAGCGACTACAAAGTGGTTGCGTTCAGTTGCATGTAAAAGACATGATCTAGTTCACATTGCTTTGCAAATACAACAAATCTAACGGTGCTTCAGTTCTGCACACAGTACTCTATGTACTGTAGCAGTATGATTTATTGACATTGTCAGACTTCCTCCTGCAGGGGTGTAAATATGCTCTTCGAGAATGTGTTTGCTGTGTAGAGAGGACTTTATAGGCAGGTGAATGGGAGATTGCATACTTTTGGTCTTTTTCACGCCGGACCCAAACAATCATTGAAGATGAAAAAATTTGAATAATGAGGAATGCGAAAATCAACGTTCCTGTCTTGAGAACAAAACTTCCAATACTTTTGAGTTGCCTACTAATGCCAAGATTAATTGTAGCTTAATGTCACCTCACATAAAAATAAAAAGGGAGGATCACTGAAGCACAACCAAGAGACTTCCTGTCCTTGAGAAAGAACTGCAGCAGACTAAGTCAGGTCCCACGAGTGCAATCAGTGAGCATCTCATAGAACAGGCATTCAACTTTTCTCCTTGTCTGTTTTCTTGTAAAAAGTGATGTGGGGGAGAAGCTTTTAGGCTGCTATGCATCTTTTGATGTTTGGGACGCTTGTCCGCGTTGCCATCGCAAAGCATGGCGCCGACACATGTCAAGCCTGTTGTCGAATTAGAAAAAAAGGGAAGAAGTGTTATCCCAATAGTCTTTCTTTCAAGAGCATTTGTTGGGAAACACCTAGCTGCACAGTAATGCAAACACAGACCCTTTAAGGCAAAGTCTTTTCTCGACAATGATTTTTTTAAGGCAGATGGCAACAGACTTGAAAATCCGTATTTAGTCTTTGGCAGTGATTCTTTGACGTCATTTAATGGTGGAAAGGTTCTTTTAAGTAAACAGACAAAAATGAGAAACCTCTCAAACAGCTTACAGTTGTCATTTGGTTAAGCTGGAATATTGTAAACAAGGGGGAAAAAAATCTGTGCCTTCCCTGCTGGTCACCAGGCACGCCACAACACAAAAAGTGTTTCAGCTGAAACTGGCAGTGTACCAAGCAGGAACCCCCCTCCCTCTCCCATCCCACCAATTTTTACTGTATGGATTTTTCTCGACACCCTCTTACAATGTCCCAGCACAACTCTAATCCTGATGAATTGAACAACACAAAGAAGGAACATTATTTTTCATTAAAGCAACAATATCTGAAACTAACCAATTTAAGATGATTGTTGGGGAAAATGGTTGAATAGTACAATCAGAATCAGAAAGAACCAGACCGCCTTTAACTCATTCACTGCCAGACATATGCAAAACTGTGTCCACTCCAGTGCCAGGGTTTTTGTCATTGTCACCCAAATTCCAGGACCCACAGAATATTGAGTTGTAGGACGACATAAACATTCAATACAGCGTTAGGAACCTTGGACTCTCTGCTTTCATCAGAAAAAAAAGAGTTGATTCCTAAATTATATGGGTACGGATTTATATGAGCTAGAACTGAGGGTGGCTGTACAAAATACACTGCAATACATACATATTGATTTATATAGTGCTTTAACAACAGCTGAAACAAAGCGCTAATATAGACAAAAGGCAAATGCTGCCCCCTCATTGAAGGGAAAAATAATTGTGGAAATTAAAAAAACATTCATAGGCCATGGCCAGGGTTTTATCGGCACCCAAGCATGAAAAAAACAGAACGCGAACACATTCAGGAATGGTGCTCTACGCCATATTTTCAATTCCCGAATAGATTCCTGATGGGCAGTGAATGAGTGAATAGTCCCACAATGGGAAAAATTGCCATCTACAGCAGAAAATTGAATGGGGTGGGGGTCAAAAGATAAAAGTATTCTATGCCAAAAGAAAATGTCCGAAGACTGAAATGTACAACTGCACAAAAAAAGTCTTAAATAAAAGATTGATGAAACAGTTTCTATTCACCGTATTTTTTTAGATTGCATCGCTGATGAGCGTAAACTCTTCATGTCCAATGATAATCATATTTTTTCACAAATCAGTACAATTGGTCTGTCCTAAAGTCATCTGGTCAAATAATTTAAAGTATTGAAAACAATGTGAAAATAGTGTAAATTGGTTGATGCTTAAACTGTCAGAGAAATGTGTAAAACACCGTCTCTTCTTATATAGCTTTTCATGTAACATGATATCAATATTTTAAAGAGGATGCAGCCATTCATGCCAATAAAAGCAGTGTTTGATGGTAAGGATCCCACTTTGAATGCGTGTGCTCAGCTACATTTACCAATAAAGTGTTGCATTACTCACTACATTATGCGTATAATAACATTAAAACAGAATGTGCCCTAAACTGGATTTTTCTCCCTCCCGTTTGATGTCCAGCAATCATTTATCTGCCAGTTCCTATGTTTAGAGCTGAGGAGCTCTTAGGTGCTTCAATTTACAGTGTTGTGAGGCAGCTGGTTAAAACTGAACATTACCAGTATTGTCAGCAATGTTTATAAGAACCTGGTACACGTAGAGACACACTCCGTACCAGCACATCTGTGTTAGCCTTTAAAGGCAAAGTGGTACAGCGATAAAGGTTCTTGTAATGATGATTGAAAGCCAAGAGATGGGCATGTTTTGAGAAAATCAAATCTGAAGTATATTGAGAAAAAGAAAAACATTCATTAAGTACAGTTGGTATAAAATACATAACGTCATCACCGTTAAGTCTTTTTGTAGGAATCAGAAGGTCAAAGGTGAATAGAAGGACATCTGGACTACCTGGTCTTCTCTAATCTGCACCGACATGCTCTTTTATCAATGGGATTCACGCTATTAAAAGCCCCGGTGAATAAATCAGGACGCTTCACATTGAGGTCATTCTCTGGATTAATTTGTTCTTTTGCTTTAACATCCTTGCCGATTTGAGTGCTGCCATGCAAGAAAAGTCTGTGTGTTAAAATGGCAATTGTTTAAAAATTGAACCACTGCCCTTTTTTACTGGTCCTTAATGCTGTTCATCTCACTACAATGCTCGTGTCATTTGAGAGTGAAACAAAACAAACATCCATCCATTTCAGATACGACCGTATTTTGCGGTGTTTAAGATGCACGCAAGAGCCTTCAGTTTCTTCAAAAGATAACCCAGCGCTTTATACGCCGGTGCGCCTTACATGCGAAGTAATATTGAGGAATCGCAATGATTGTCAGCAGCCACCGACTCCATTTCCCCATGTAGAAGAAGTAGTGCGCGGTCTCGGCTGGGACAGATAAAACTGTGTTTTATTTCAATAATCTCTTAAAATTACTTTGAAAGGTGGATTTTTTTTTCATGATTTCACCATAAATATCCATGTTTTTGTATTTCATGTCTCAAGGACAAAAAATATATTTTTTAATTTCTCAAAATATTGAAGCCAAAACATTCCATGAAAACATCTAAAGAACATCAACGTTTTAAAAAAGGAAGGTTGGTAATCTCTGAAAATTATATCTATGATTGTATTGTGACAAACTGATAAAACCCTCAAAATACATTTGAGCTCATAAAAATGGAGAAAATACAACAAATTATAATATTCTGCAATTTCTATTTTCGAGTTTGAAACCAAAAAAAGGAAAAACATGGCATAATATGACTGATTAGTTTACATTCCATTTAGCACAGCACCGTCTAATGCAGGGGTCGGGAACCTTTTGGACTCAGAGAGCCGTAGAAGCAAAATATTTAGAAATGTGATTTCAACAAAATATCATAATGTATTATTTAAAATAATTTTGTGTTAGTACTCACCATTAATGTGAATGGTTTTTCATTCCTCATGAGTGGTACAAAAAAAATCAGACAAACTTTCGAAATGAAAGTAACTTTCCGCGTTCATAGGCAAAGTTACTGCTAGCAAGCCTGCACACTGCTTATTAGCTTAGCTTGCACGCTTGCTTTCTGCTGTTTCTCACAGAATTATATTTATGCGAACGCAGCATGGGGCTTGTCAAAGTGCCACTGACATTCGACTCTTTCATCAATGATATTGTTTCATTGCAAATTAGAATCACGGCAGAACCTGTTCTCTCCACAAAGGCGAATACTTTGGTTCATTCAACCTGACGTGTGCAATACTCGTCATCTTTTTTACTCATTGGGCTTATTCAAAAGGGGGTCTTTACCTGTTTCGACATCAATGGCCACCAAAGTCAGTATCATCCAATCATAATTGGTCTTTCAGCCACAAACAGGAAATGAACAGTGGAAAAGCGAGAATATTTAGTTTTATCTGCGAGCCAGATGCAATCATCAAAAGAGCCATATATGGCTCGAGAGCCATAGGTTCCTGTCCCCTGGCTCAAACGGTACATAACTTAACCCTAGCCTCCACTGTAGCACCATATAATGTGGTGTGTTTTATATACGGAAAACCTTTTAAACATGTCATTCATTGAAGGTGCATCTTATATCTGGAAAAAGTTTGAAAATACACCAATCATTGGGGGTGCGCCTTATATTCCGGTGCGCCTCATACACCGGAAAATATGGTGCATCTGCTTGTCAGGGTTATGCCTAACTGGAGGCGGCAATGAAAACAACAACAAAAAGCACACGGTAGAGGTGACAAGCCCACCATCGACTCGATTCCTAGCATGTAAACATTGTGAAAATACTCCGGTGAGCATCTGTGTTTCTGACAGCCCTCGCCTCTGATTCATATGACATACAGCCCGCTGATTGACCTGACCCAGAACATCAAAAGAAGTAAACAGCAACAAGTATTAAAGTTAGTCTCCGAAACATGTCAGCTAATTGAACACCCACACTGTCTGTAAGTAAAGAATCTGCTTAATATTAAAGTTAATCATAGTTTATGTTAGGAACAATGGGAAATCATTAAAACCAATCTCATTAAGAACGGAGAAAAACACACGGGCTAAAAAAGACTTCATAACGTCTCCATTATGGTGACGGGATCTGCTGAAGTGTAGCCCTGCGCTATCAGATGGCAGCTCTAACGACTTCCAAAGGTTTAAGTCATTTCCTGTCTGCATATCCTGGTGTTTCAGAGAAGTGTACGTTTCGAGCCCGACTTTCCCCGCAGACCCGCGCTCGGCCGCAAGCTCCCAAAGGAGAGAATGGCCTCCGTCCAGAGCAAGTGGTAAAAGCTAAAGGCTCTCTCAAAAAGCTCTCACACAGGCCAAACCATCAGACAATTTCCCTGATTTAATCTGCGCTGGGCAGAGTAATGTCCACCAGGGATTGTTATTACTAGGGTGTGCTAGGAAAGAGCTCCTTCCTCCAACACATGCACTCTAATTTTGTCCTCATCAGCCTGATAAGCCTGCAGACTGACCGCTCAGGAATCCTGAGATAAAATGTGTGAGTGTATATAACCAAAGCTGAGTGTGCATGCCAAACTGGAGGTTGCTGTTGATTATATTGGACACAATTTGGGGAATATTAGCTGTTTTCAAGGATCCATTGGGGAAGACTGGCTGTGTTTATGGGAATGGGACACAATGCAAAGACAACACCCCACCAAACTCCCCCGAAAACATGGATTGTTTATAATAGATCATAAATGGGGTTGTGGTACACTGGCTGGCAGGCGGTCAGCAAAAGCAACGGGACTCCAGAATGTGAGGTTAAAATCATGGGTTAAAATCCAGCAGGGCTGCAATGGCGAGAACACAAAACGTGACAGACAATGAACTGGCAATTAGACACAAGGTTGGATACATCAGGACACCGGGGATAGAAAATGAGTCACAGGTGAGGAAGGCTCAATTCAGGAGCAGGTGTGCTCTAAACATACACTCACAATCCCATGTGCACATATCCTTTTCTGGGACCGGCAAGAAGAAAGTATGACTTCTTTAAATAATTCAGAATTGCCCCAGTTCGGTTGGCATGTATTCTTCCGTGCTGCAGTGAATTTTGTTTTCAAATAGGCCTTCCTGCACTAAGTGGCCATCTTTGACAGACATTACATGCATGAGTTTTGTTCAATTTTAATCAGTGATGGCTTTTTGTGTCTCAAAATTTATTTTTGTCACTAATTTCCAAATGTCTACTTTTTTGAAGTATATTCGGTTTTTGAAAAATGTTCATCTTTTGTTTTTCTGTTTAATTGTTGACCAGAGTCATCTAAAAAAGTTATTGGAATAATCTATTTGCTTGTCATGATGAGGGTCATGGTTGAAGTCACACATCATTGACTAGTTGCAATCAAATGGAGTGCGGAAACACGGATTAATTTTTGTTTTTCAACACTGACATATTACTACATAAGACAATAACATTCGACCAAATATCAAGTTGGGTCTGAAAAATATCCCCCAAACCCAAAGTATAAGCAAAAAGAAAACCCACAGCAAGGCCAATGACAAACAGTAAGTCCTGAGCTTCGATTTGAACCCTGACCTGAGACGCTGAGCCAGATGCGCTAACCATAAGCCAAGTTTGTATGAAATTCATCATCATGCGATATTGACATCTTCCCCTTATGTCTGCCTTATGTCAGCCTTATGTCAGCCGTCAGCAAGTGCTCTGATGAGCCTTGCTTTTTTTGTTGTTTTTGTCTTGTTTTTGTGTTTTCTTTTGTCACTTGGATCTTTTGTGTTGTTGTGCGTCATGTGGAACGGATACGGATTGTTTTTCAGCATTTTTGACCACGACATTCATCAAGGAGGAGACTGTGCTGAGCGGTTGCGCCTTTTCGGCAGCATGAATATGCCAGTACTGTTTTTGAAAGGGAGGACTGTCGGTGCCATTCGACTGTCATCGCTGGACAGCTCTGGGGCCATTGTGTTTTTTTGCGCCTGTAATGGGCAGCATCTTCACAGCCCCGCTTTGTTCAGTGGAAGGTCGGTGCTGTTGGACAGTTTGCGGCTGGATGGATGCATGGCATGAGGAGCAATGCCGATGCTGAACGCGTCACATAAGAAAAAGCGCTCATTCCATTCTGGTTACATTGTATGAGTCACTGTGGTTATTGGTTACTCGAAGACATCTTGACAAAACTTCACATTCTACCCGATTTTCCACGTCACATTTAGGAAATAGGATTGGTTTTAGCAATCTGCTCTGAGCCTTGTTAATGGAAATAATTACAAGACTCACCGCGGCAGTAAATGATGAGGTCGCTTGGTCATTCCTGATTTGGAGTTGTCATAACCACACTGTTTATATGCAAAAAAACCCGTTCGGAAATGACCATTTTATGTCACATTTTTGGACAACTGCTCCATATTTAACTGGTTCCAGTAAAGAGAAGTAATCTGCATGCAGATGTAGGGTGTCACGGTTTGCGAGGTGGTGATGGCGGGTGCGGATCCCAAAAAGCAGGCAGGAGGGAGCAGGAGGTTGTTTGACAAATTGTATTAAAATAAAGGTCAGCAGGAACAAAATGTAAAACATCAAAATCATCTGAATGGAAAAACTACAAAGTAGCAAAAGAAGACCAAAAGTAAAAGTCCGCCAAGGTTAAACAAACACGTACACGATGCATGCAGCAAACAAGCAGCAAACAAACAATGAACCGGCACCGGATGGTCGTGCCGGGTGTCCTTTTAAGTGTCAATGATTAAACGACCAGCACCTGCGAGGCTGCAGGCAGGGCTGACGTCGCTACCCGCTGGTCGCCAATCTGATCGGTACGACCAGCACCTGTGCAGGTGTAGGCGGGGCCGACAGCGCCCCCCGTTGGTCGCCAACCAGATCGTAACATAGGGCACTCTGATTTGTGTTCAAAGCCGTACATTCCTAGAAACAGCACCAAAAATAAACAAATAAAATAATCACTTCTTTCATATTGAACGGTAGCCGTCGATTGCTTGCCGTCACCACACGTTTGTTTTTTGTTGACTGCAGTATAAGCATTTGAAGAATAAACAGCGGAAGGTATACTCTGGAGCGATTTATAATCAGGTAAATACGGAAGCCGAAGAATGAACGTGTTTACTGGAATGTTGGACAGGCAATAATTACTTGAAATTGAAATGATTGCGTCCATTTTGATGGCAAATTGTTTTCAATCACCAGCTCTTGAAGGATTCAAGCTTAATTAATAATGGCTTCTGTGATCCATTTGTGCTAGGTGTATACATCACAGTAACAGCAGAATATTGAGTGACAGCGCAAGTGACAAGCACTACTGCGGTGCGTTGACCTCTGCGTACAAGGCCTGCGCATGCAGGTGATTTAAAGCTGCAGGGACTCTTGACAGGCCACACTTGACTCTGACGTCGATGAGTGCACACAGATTGAAACTCCCAGACACCCGTGGGTTCTATTTACCTCATCAGACCACACCAGATGACAGCACGTGTGACAAAGAAGAATGTCGAAGATACTGTCATGCCAAAACAGCTCGTCACACAGTTAAACTACCGGGAATATGTGTCAACAGAGTTAGTTTACCAGGAAAGGAATATCGGGGGAAAGAATAGCACAGAGGTTGGATCAATGCTCAAGTAAAATAATTCAATATCTGTCTACGCTGCTTGTACCGTGTAAATATATGTGCTGTTTTGATATGTTCTCTAAGAAAATTGTAGTCTATCAAGTAGTTGGCTTGTTCTTCCTCGAGTGCCAAAAAGACAAGGTCACCTTTCCGTCCGGTCTGTGTGACTTTGATCAAGACAGCAATCTGTTTGCTTCACGATGTACAATGTACTGGTTTGAGTCTGGCTTTATTGCTGGAGAGAACCCTAATGTAATTGGAGAGGATTAAGTCAAACGATGAAAAGGACTCGCAAAGACCACCGAACCAATTACCATATTCATTCTCATACACATGGGGATGCTCTGTAAAAGGAAAGGTAAATACAAGTTGACCCAAGTGGCTTAAATCACTGTCAAGGGGCAGGCTATCCAAAGACACACACAAAGACCAGAACAACACTCAGTTTAGTCAAGACCTGAAAGGTTGATAAATCCGATTTCAGATCTGCACCTAATGCGCACAAGATTAACATTCAGGTCCTGCATTTCCTGGGATTCTGTAATAAACTTGTTTAGCACCTGAAATAAAAAATGTATATTTCCACTGAAGGAAAAAAATGAGGTCAGTCCCATTTTTTAAGAAAAGAAAACGATTAGTGAGAGAATTCCTACCAATTTTGAGGGTGAGGAATGTCAATAAGTTGAAGTAGGACAAATTTAGGTGTCTACCGCTCAGGATATGAGTGTTTGGTATAAACCGAGGATGTGTTGTGGTGAATTATAGAAGGTATGTGTCGCAATTGTGGGCAAAGATGATGCGGGGGAAAGAAAGAAGGGCAAAAGCTGAGAGTCACGTTGCCTATGGCACGTTCCCTCTTTGTTTAGTTGTGATTCACTATTTTGCCATCAAAAGTAACTTTGTTGTCTTTTGGATGAGTGAACAAATCTTGCATCTTTTGCACTAGTACAAACAAATATGACCAGATTTACAATTTTAGTGAGAGTTTCATCAATAGTGAAGGTGAAATTACCCGTTCCATGATACTAGAAATTGAAGAAAAACACGTAGAATCTTGTGCCAGATTACCATACAGAAACACAATTCAACAATAAGAAATAAAATTCAAGAGGCATCCTACTGCAAAGTTGTGTTTCAAGAAGTTGACACAGATGATGTATTCTGTTGATCACAATTTCTATTCCACCGAGACTGTTTTTGTTTTGAGATGTCGTCATCTATCATGGCCCTCATCAATATTTAACTCATACAAGCCCCGGACGGTTGCAGTTCCTTACAGGAAGCCGAGGGAATTTTCACGCCTAAACGTCAATCCGGATCCAGCTTGGAGCAAAAACATATGTTCATCCTTTACAATCAGATAGTTGGGAAGGGTCAGGAGGATCATTATCTGCTAAAATATATACATATGATTAGAGTGAAAATTCTCTGAGCAGTTTATTCCCAATAAGATTCTATGTGTAACTCTACGCTGAGCATGACACACTCTTAGCTAGTACTGCAGGGGCCGGGCGGGGTAGGGATGGGGTGTTGGTAGTGGTGGTGGGGCCTTAGTCTGTTTCCAAATTGCGTCAGAGCAGCCCCCTCGCAGTGGTGCAGTCTCCATAGCCTAATTAGGCACTCCACTAGCTTCTGTCAGCAGCAACAACATATCTTTCAAAGCAAAGGCTCAAGCTTGTGATCCGTCTAAATATTTCTTGCCCGAAGCCCCTCTGGTAGCGGGGAGGCGATCACAAAACGGGTCAGTGCGATTGAGGATGAGATGCTAGATGTCGTCAGGAGGGCCCATCAAAAGTATTTGAGGCTCTTGTGCATGCCGTGAGTAAAGCCAAGAGGACTAGGGCCATGCATAAAAAATGTCCTTTCATCACTGACAGTCTGCCACACGCCACTGCTTGCTTCACACGGGCTTGGAGCCGTTGCTACTGCATCATTTTTTGTTTGATATGTGGACAAGAAATATGTGGCATGTAGATTTTCGACTGCAAATTTTAGGGCTGACGCCAAATTTCATTTTTTGTGACTAGCTTCAAAAACACTTTGATGTTGATTAAATGTAGATACAGATAACTGCACGACAATGAGGAGCAATCCAATCTCGAAAACTGTAACTGTATGTCCATTTCTCCATCCATCCATCTATTTTCCGTGCCGCTTATTCCTCATTAGGGTTGCGGCGGGTGCTGGAGCTGCTGTCTCAGCTGTCTTCGGGCACGAGCTGGGGGACACCCTGAATGGTTAGCCAGCCAATCGCAGGGCACACAAAGAGGTACAACAGTCACTCTCACACTCACACCTAGGGACAATTTGGAGTGGACAATCTGCCTGCCATGCATGTTTTTGGAGTGTGGGAGGAAACCGTAGGACCGGAGAAAACCCACGCGGGTCTGGGGAGGACATGGAAACTCCACACAGGGAGGCCGGAACGGGACGCGGACCAGCGACCTCAGCACTGTGAAGTCGGTGTGCTAACCACTCGACTACCGGGCATTTCTCATTGTCCTTTATGTCGGTTTGGTGACATAAATGGCAATTTAGGTAGGTGCAGAAGTAGCCGATACCAAATTTACTGTTTATACACATGCACGTGCCTGAAAACTAAATCCAGAAATGACACGGATGATACCAGGAATCTTCCAATTGTTTATGGTCGTGCTTGTAATGCAAAGGATACTTTTAGTAAAACCATCGGTTTCCAATAAGAATAACATCCGTTCAAATTCAAACAACAACAACAAACAGCAACACTTGCAATGTATCAATGTCTGTCATAATTCATTATCATGGTATGACCCTCACCATACAATAATTACCAAGATATTGTGGGGAGGTTGGTGAGAGGGAAAACAACGACGATACTGTATAAAAAGGCTGGCATCCATTTTCGACGCGAGCCACATTCTAGTTACCATGATAATTTAAATCATATCAAGAAGTCAAGAATAATGGTTTATAGAAGTGCTGTCATAAGCCTTGGTTGTTTTTGTTGTTTTTGTCTTGTTTTTGTTTTATTTTGTCACTTTGAGTTGTTGTGCATCATGTGGAATGGATATGGATTGTTTTTCAGAATTTTTTGCCATGCCATTCAGCTGTCACGGTTTGCAAGGTGGTGATGGCAGTTGTCCCAAAAAGCAGGCAGGTTGTATTTGAGAAACTGTATTAAAATAAAGTCAATAGGAACAAAATCTAAAACATTAAGATCATCTGAACAGAAAAATAAAAAGTATCAAAGGAAAAAAACAAGAGTAAAAGTCTACCAAGATGAAACAAACACATGCACAGCATACAATGCATACACAATGCACAATGCATACAATGACCCGACGCCGAATGGTCGTGCCGGGAGTCCTTTTGACTGCCACTGATTGGAACGACCAACACCTGCACGGCTGCAGGCAGGGCCGACAGCGCCACCCGTTGGTCGCCAACCAGATCATGACATCAGCAAGGAGGAGACTCTACTGAGGTGGTTGCACCTTTTTGGCAGCACGAATATGCAGCACTGTTTTTGAATGGGAGGAATGCCGGTGCCATTTGACTTTCACCGCTGGACAGCTCTGGGGCGATTGTGCATTTTTTGCACATGTAATGGGCAGCATTTTCACAGCTCCACCTTGTTCAGGGGAAAGGTTGGTGCTGTTGGACAGTCTGCGGCTGGATGGATGCATGGCATGAGGAGTCTGCGATGAGAAGTAAGGAGCATCAACGCAGAGCGCCGATGCATATATGGAACTGTCGCAGTTTGGAATTGCAGCGGATTCATGAGTGACAGGAGATGTGAGGCAATCTCTTTTCGTCAATGGATGCTACAGCTGCGTGTTTGCTTTCAACATTTAGCTTGTAGTCGACGTGCACATTTCACCATGATGTCCCTGATCAACTGGTGAAAAGGACGCTTTGATTCTTTCCTTTTTCATCTAGAACTGCTTCATGGAACAAAGAAGGTGCAGAAAGTGCTGAAGATTGAATTAATCTGTGTCTTTGTGTTGTCATATTATTTGTTATTTAGTTTTTTGACTTCAAGATGGCCCCGCTAGAGTGGCTGTCTTTCCAGTAGGTCCTGTATTTTGTTTTTCTACTTCTTTCTATCCTTTCTTATTCCTTTAATAACTTTGCTGCTGTGAAATGTAAATTTCTCCACCGCAAGACGAATAAAGGTTTAAATTATTATTGGGAGTTTTTTTTGCTACAAGAAACTGCTTACAATATTTCTCGTATTTATTTCATGTGGGAATTAAAAGATTTTAGTGATCATCATTGATGGTTGCATGATTTGCTCTCACGGGCCACATACATTGGTGTGGCGGGGCCCAGATCTGGCTCCCGGGTTTTGACTTTTGCTTTGACAAGTATGCTGCATAAAAAAATCACCAGATTGTAAAACAAAACAAGTCATTATTTGTGTTTTTGTACATAAAAAAAACTAAATACTAAAAAGAAACAGGCTTGTTTGGTCATTTCAGTCTCACGTTCCGACTGGCTGTGATTGATTGAAATGGTCGAATCTCTTTGAACGTTTTGAAAGGCGCTTTTAAATGAAATGTATTATTATTATTATTATTATTATTATTATTATTATTAATTTTATTATTTCTTTTCTTTTCTTTTTGACTGATAAATGCTACACGATTTTGGTTGTTTCAGATCAGAACATAAAAAAAATAATCATGAAAAAGCATTCCCAATAAATTTTGACTGTTATGTATGATGGGTAATTATCAAATGGCTTTTCTTGATGATTTACGATATAAATTGGTCACAAAATATTAAATGTCATCAGCAGAAATATTATTATTATTATTTTTTTTAATTATTTTATAATATCTGGGCTTCATTCAGAATATTAAGTTGAAGTGATTTAAGTATGTAGAAAAATAGCATACGTGACAATAAGGACCCATTACATGGTTAAAATAAGCCGGGAAAAAAATGTGCCTACATTGTTAAGGCTGAGGCTGGAAAGATGGTCGAGTTCTCCAGACATTCTTGGAGCGTTACTGTCATCACGAGGGCCTAACCATGGGTTTGCAAACTGACAGACCGTCATCTGCATATGGACCCCCAGGCACGCTTGTGGTTCCGTGACTCCCGATAAAGACAAGTCTGCAGTTGGTTAAAGGTTACATAAGATGCGACTTGGAGGTGATGCGCCTTTTAAAAGAACTGTGGCAAGCGGCGATGACGGCATGCGGCGGCTGTGGCGAGGCTGAACCATTCGGAACGCATACCAGCTCTGAAGGCATTTACTGCAAATGAAATCATGAAGGTTAAAAAAAGGGAAGTAAATTACATAACTATTCCGTTTTAAGGTAAACACCTCACTTTAATTGTACCTCCTAAAATAACGTACGATGACATGAGCCTAAGTGAATGTATGCACATGCTGTAGGAATCCCTTGGAGAGTTCATGGAGAGAACATTTACATGAAGCATCGTGATGCCTCTTTTTTTGCCGTTTCCTTTCTTCACACAGTGTGTCCCTGCTTTGTTTAACTCACAATGTGGCCATGTTGGGCAAAAGCCCAATCAGCTCACCTTTCTATCACGTCATGCCACACTCTCTCTCAAACAAAATTAAAAACAATAAGGAATGTGATACACACGGTTCCACGTCTTGCAATAGAGGGAAAAAGGGGAAAAAAGCTCAGAAACCACACCGTGATATGTTGGAATCCATTATTTTTATGATAAATGATTCACTTCCATCCTGCAATAATAATAGCCATCTATCATATAGAAATTGGCTTTATACACACAAAAGAAAACGAAGAAAATGACGGCGGAATACAATACGTCAATTTGTCAGTTGATTTACATTCCATTACTCCTACTGTAGTTCAGTGGAACAATGATCCCTCGGGCCACTACAATGCGAATGATAGTGCACCAACAAAGGACCGACTACATTTGGACTCTGCCAGCTATTCACAAGAATGTTGATGTCATCATCCTATCCGCCTCTGTGTAAAAATGGCTTCAAACAAATCAAACAAGGCAGCTGGAAGAAAGTGTTGTCTGTTATTTTTATTATTTTTTGTGAATAGCTTTGAGCTAGTTAAATAAAAAATATATACAGTATATATAAATATGTAGATCCACCTGAGAACATTCATGCATCATTTATGATTTATTCTCTGCTTCCTTTAGATTGCTTGTTGCTAAATTTAACTTGTTCTGAATCTGCGCCGACTGGGAACTGCGACTGGTGCGCGAGCATAACCAAAATACAATGATACACCGCTTTAGCGGCGAAGAAGCTACACTGAGTAGACAACGACCGGATTAGCCGTGTTCGCCTCGAAGATAATGTGAAAAGGAAAGTACAAAAACATCAGAATAATATGAGCTTTGGCAATTGGCACTCGACGTTGTAACAGTAGTCTGACTGACACGTAATCAACAATGAATAGAAAAGGATCAGGAAAATTAATCTGGGGAGACTAGAATACCAAATCTACATAATTAGCATATATTAAAACCGGAAAATAATAAGTATTATTAACTCATTCCCTGCCATTCACAAATTTATTCGGGAATTGAAAATATGACAGAGAATGCCATTCCCGATTTTGCACGGGTTTTGTTTTTTCATACTTGGGTACGCTAGCCATGGCCTCTGCCAATGTTGTTTTCCCTTGCACAAGGGGGAAGCATTCCCTTTTTTCCATGTTAGTGCTTTGTTACAGCTTCAGCTGTGGTTATAGCGCTATATAAACCAGTATGTATGTATTGCATTGTATTTTGGACAGCCACCCTCATTTCAAGCTCATATAACTCCAGGCCCATATAATTTAGGAATTAACCCTTTTCTTATGAAAGAAGACAGTGTTAGGTTTCTTACGCTGCATTGAATGTTTATGTAGTCCTAAAACTCAATATTCTGTAAGTCCTGGAATTTTCAAGTGAAAATTACAAAAACCCTGTCACTGGAGTGGACACATTTTTGCACGTCTGGCAGTTAATGAGTGAAAAAGTATAGAATACAAATATAAAGTATTTGTTAGTGGCTTTGAGTCCTTGTGTAACTTGCGTACATTGATAGCAATGTTTATCAGGAATAACACAGCCAATGTGGTGAGAAGGCCAACTATAAAATAAAATCTGGCTAAATACAGTCATACAAACTGACATTTTTTAAAGGCAATTTGTTTACAGCAGTGCATGATGACATGGCGACTGACTTGACTCGTTCGTGTTCCCCTCATTTAATTGTAACTTTTCAAATACAATAAATCTGAAAGTTACTTCAAATCTTGTTTACTTTGTTTTTGTTCTTTTTTAATCAATTTAGCTTTGCTAAGGAACTACCCAACATAACCTCTTCAGACACACTCCCATTATCATGTTTACACAGATGTACATATCACAATATATACCGTTGCTGTGTAGGGATTTAATTTATGCACCGATAAGAATTTTAGATAATATCGCCCAGCCCAGTATGCCACCCGATCACACAAGCTTACGAATGAGAAGAAGCCTGACAGCAATACAGGTGAAATCAAGTTTGAGAAAAAAAAAACAGAGCGAAAATAGAATAACAGTAGACCACAGAGCCATAAAACTCTCAAGTAAGTCCACTGCACACTTTTTCCCAGACTCCATATCAACATCACGTTATCTGGAGCCCGACTGCACACTTCCTCTTCAACATCCATAAATAAAGTGGGCTTTCTCAAGTCTACTTGGACAGATTATCCGTTGGATGTTTTTTTTATTTCAAAAGAACACCTTATTTTCCATTTATCTATTATGACAATCCCAAATGTTAAAAGTAATTATGTTATGTTTGTTTTTCAAAAATTGTTATTACAATTAAAGAAGCAACACTAAGTGCTGCTGCCTTGCGCTTTAGCAATTACCGTATTTTACGCATTATAAGACTATTATTGCATTATAAGGCGCACCCTCAATGAATGACATTTTAAAACTGTTTCCATATACTGTTTATAAGGCCTTTTCTGAGAACTCCATTCACTCACAAAATGAATAAACAACTGTTATAGTATTTTAGTAACTTTTAACTCATTCACTGCCATTCATGAATTTATTCAGGAATTGAAAATGTGACATAGAGCGGCATTCTTGAATTTGTTCGAGTTTTGTTTTTTCATGCTTAGTTGCCGATGAAGTGCTGGCCGTGGCCTCTGGCAATGTTTTCTTCTTTTCCACACGGGGTCAGCATTTCCCTTTTTTTCCATGTCGCATTTTGTTCCAGCTTCAGCTGTTGTTAAAGCGCTATATAAACCAATATGTACTGTATATATTGCATTGTATTTTGGACAGCTACCCTCATTTCAAGCTCATATAACTCCAGACCCATATAATTTAGGAATTATTTTTTTTCTGATGAAAGAAGAGAGTCTAAGGTTTCTTACACTACATTGAATGTTTATGTAGTCCTAAAACTCAATATTCTCTGAGTCCTGGAATTTGGGTGACAATGACAAAAACCCTGGCACTGGAGTGGACACATTTTTGCAAATCTGGCAGTGAATGAGTTGACAAAAGTAAGATATAACACGTCGTGTCACATTTATATCACATGGGGGATGGGAACTTTTCTTCTATTCAGTTAACACGTTAAAAAAATTCTGATGCTGTTACAGTAAATATAATAATGCATATAATAGTGACAAGCAATAACAGTCAGAACTCAAATAATAACTCAAAAGCAATAGCATAACAACTCAATGTTGTTCAGAATCAGAATCAGTAGTTTGGATTCTTGCAGAGTGCAAGTCCTCGAGCGTGGTTAGGTCGGTGCCAATGATTTTTTCCCGCCGTCCTAACTGTCCGTTGAAGTCGGATGTATTCTATTTTTGTGCCGGCTCCAAACCAAACGGTGATTGAGGAACACAGGATGCATTCAATGACAGCCGTGTAGAAATGTTGCAGCACCTCATATGGCAGGCCATGCTTCTTTAGCAGCCTTAGGAAGTACATCCTCTGTTGGGCCTTTCTCAGGATGGAGTTGGTGTTGACCTCCCACTTCATGTCCTGAGAGACTGTGATTCCCAGGAACTTGAAGGTCTTGAAGGTTGACACGAGGCAAATGGATAGTGTGAGGGGCAGCTGTGATGATGGATGTTTCCTGAAGTCCACGATCATCTCTACCATCTTGAGCGTGTTCAGCTCTAGGTTGTGACGGCAGCACCAGAGCTCCAGCTGCTCCACTTGTTGTCAGTACGCGACTACACGCCGTCTTTGATGAGACCGATGACCGTGGTGTCGTCTGCAAACTTTATGAATTTGACAGATGGGTGCGTTGAGGGGCAGTCGTTTGAGTTCATGCAATAATGTCCATATTCACAATGTGACCAACATTGTTTCACTGTAAACACACGAAAGAAACGTGGAAATCTCACAGTTCATTCCATATATAAGGTGCACCAGATTGTAAGGCGCATGGAGATGCGTTTTCAACTCATTCACTGCCAGACGATGTGCAAAAATGTGTCCAATCCAGTGCCAGGGTTTTTGTAATTTTCATTCAAATTGCAGGACCCACAGAATATTGAGTTGCAAGACTGCATAAACATTCAATGCAGCATATGAAAACTCTCTTCTTTCTTCAGAAAAAAAATAAATTCCTAAATTGTATGGGTCTGGAGTTGTGAGAGCGTGAAATGGGGGTGGCTAAATAAAAGGCAAACACCCTCATGGGAGGGAAAAGATTGCCAGAGGTCTGACCGGCACTTTATCGGCACCCCCTGCAAGAAAAACCAAAAGTGGAACAAACTTGGGAATGGCGCTGCACATCATGCGTTTCAATTACCGAATACATTTGGGGATGGCAGTGAATGAGTGAAGGACGCATCTGATCCGAACGGTCCGGTTCGATCATCTAGTACAGTAATTTAAAAAAATACAGAAATAAACCCCAGCGGTCAAGATTTTGAAAACTCAGCACAAGAACTAAAGCAGCAGAGGGGTCACCGTGGTCTGCAGGACAGCCGCCTCCAGAACATTACGTTCCAAACTGCTTTACGCTTCACCAACACGAGATGGACAAAATAGAGCCGTTGTAATGGAGACAAAGCCCATCATGAGGCACTGAGGATCAAGCTGTCAGAGAGGTACAACGCAACACCGTCTGTGGAGGGCGAATCATTGTTCTCCAGCCCTGAGAATGAAAGATCTTCGCAGTAAGTCAACGTCATAAATCAGCCGAGAGGCTACTTTTATATGGGAGCTTACACTATATGGATTTATCTTCACTGTTTAACTACGCAAGGCCTGACAGAGGCTGGCAGTAAAGAAGAAAATATTTGATAAACAGTGCAAATGTGATCACTGCAGCGAACTCGAGAAAATGGCCTTCATCAGTCATGAGATGATCTACCTGATAGCTCATGACGCAAAGAAAGCCGCAACACAGAGTTGATCCAAATTAGATTTGGAAAAAAATGTGAAAACTAGTGGAAGTAAAAAATGAAAGTCACTGTTGTAGAATCATGGAACTTGGACATACTTTGTACTTTACTTATACATCATGAAATAATATCAGAGAAAATTAATGATTAGTGATAGTTCACATGATAAGGATTCCCATGAGTAGACAAAATTTACTCGTAGTTATGGAGAAGTCGGGTCGTCGTCTCTATCGTGACAACCTGTTTGATTGCACTGGCTCAGAAAAGAACTCAACTGTCCAAAGCAACTGAGGACACGATTATCTGTCTCCCATTTCAACTTCCCCGCTAATCTCCTTCCCTGTTAGATTCTCAGACAGAACATTCTTTTGATGCTGCGAGAAGGAAGACATTATTTCCACGCTCGGGCACTGTCTGCATCTCCAGCGACGCCTCCATGCACAGAGCTGAAGGCAAACGAGACATAAACTTCCTCTTTGCCCGTTATTCTTTTTCTACTTAGTGCAACCAGGGCGACCTAAAAACAAACAAACAAACAAACAAACCAAAAAAAGGCCATTGGAGGGTGCAGCCTTGCGCACCTATGAGAATGAATGACACTGCTATAATCCGTAGGTCAGTGGTTCCGAACCTGGGTTCGATGAATCAGTCTCAGGTGTTCGAGGGAGCCTCTGCCAAGGAGGTTAAGACACCCCCAAACTCAACAGGTCAATTAGTTATGACATGTCTGTTTGGCTATCACTGCCAGCAGATGGTCACATTACATTGCTTGTCCAATCAATGTTGTGGGAATTTTAGTTCACTCAGTAGTCACTGTGTGACTAGTGATAGTACATCATCCAATTAAAAAAATGTTTACAAATACAAACTGTAGTTCGACCATGTAATTTGATTTATTTTACTCAATAAATGTGTTTTTTAATGTATTGAATTCGTAAAAATTGCCACCAAAACTTTCACGAATGAAGTGTTTGGTGATCGTGCATATGAACTGGTTGGATACGGTGCCTCAAACAAGGTTAAGAGCCACTGCTGCAGGTGGTCATCTTTGCCACTCCAATGAACAATGTCATCAGGGGTCAAAAGCCCCTAACCTCCAAATTACCACATCTCCCTCTCTGAAGTTAGAAGATCAAAAATACAAACCTGGATTGTATGACTCATCCATTCAATGTTTCGATTCATTCAGTCAATGGCATGACAGTATGTGTGAAAACACGACAGTAGTTTAAATGTACATCACGCTTCACAGCCACATCATTTTTCAATAAAAGCCTGCTAACGTTGCAGCTAATCCAATGTGACAGCACAATTGGATGCCATTAAGTCTTAAAATTACCATTTAGCTCCTCGGCACTTTCAATTCCAATTATTATTACGATTGGCATTTAATTCTGTGGAAATTCTCAAATCCATCCAGACAGAACTGTACCACATGTGGTTTGAATTCCAAGGTGCATTGTTGAAAATGAGCAATGAGCATACATTATATCGTGGTCCACACATGTATTTCCAGTGTCACTGTTTTGGTCTCTTTTAATGGAATAAATAGATTATGTTCAAAATACTGTAATTAAAGGTGATTGAAGGTAAGCTTGTAACATATCTTTTTGTTGTTGTTTTTTAATGTCTCCTTTCACCTTGTTTTTGTGATGTGCAAAAACATCACCAGCAGGATACATGAAACAATTTCAAAACTTTACACACCATTAACTCATTCACTGCCATTCCTGAATTTATTTTGGACTTGAAAAGCATGGCATGAAGCGCCATTCCCAAATTTGGTCGGGTTTTGGTGTTTCTTCCGTTGTGTGTTGCACCAAGACAACTATTTGATATTCGCCGACACAAATTCCAAGCAGACAATTCAACGCGCTCTGGCGCCATCTTTTTTCGGGGTGCTACACCTCAGTCTTGATGCCCCAAAATGACCCGGAAGAACGTGTTTAATCGATTGCAAACATTTATTGGATTGGATTGGATATGCCTTTATTAGTCTCACAGTGGAGAAATTTACATTTCACAGCAGCAAAGTGATGAAAGGAATGAAAGTAGAAAATATATTATGCTTTCCTCTTCAGAACTATTTGAATCATATTCATAATCATGAGGAGTCCAAGATGGCGCCCGAGTAGGCAGCCGTCAGTAAGTGCTCTCATGAGCATTGCTTTTTTTTTGGCCTTGTTTTGTGTTTTCTTTTGTCACTTTGTGTTGGTGTGCAATGGATATCGATTGTTTTTCAGCATTTTTGACCATGACATACATCAAGGAGGAGACTGTGCTGAGCGGTTGTGCCTTTTCGGCAGCATGAATATGCTACTATTGTTTTTGAATGGGAGGGATGTCGGTGCCATTCGACTGTCATCGCTCGACAGTTCTGGGGCCATTGTCCTTTTTTGCGCCTGTAATGGGCAGCATCTTCACAGCCCCGCTTTGTTCAGCGGAAAGGTCGGTGCTGTTGGACAGTCTGCGGCTGGATGGATGCATGGTTGCGGAGCCCGCGATAAGAAGGAGAGTCAGCGCAGAGCGCCGATGCGTATGTGGAACTGATGCGGCTTGGAATTGAAGCGGATTTATGTGGGACAGGAGATGTGACAATCTCTTTTCGTCAATGGTTGCTACAGCTGCATGTTTGCTTTCAACATTTAGCTTGTAGTCGACGTGCACGTTCCACCATGATCTCCCTTATCCACTGGTGAAAAGAAGCTTTGATCCACTCATTCATCTGGAACTGCTTCATGTCACAAAGAGGGTACAGAAAGTGCTTAAGAAGGAATGACTCTATGTGTCATTGTGTTGTCATATTGTCTTTGTGATGTCATATTATTTGTTAGTTTTTTTGTTCCTTTGACTTCAAGACGGCACCGTGAGAGGGGCTGCCTTTCCAGCAGCCGCCTTTCCAGCAGCTCTTATATTTTGTTTTTCTACTTTCATTGCTTTTATCACTTTGCTGCTGTGAAATGTAAATTTCTCCACTGCAAGACGAATAAAGGAAAATCCAATCCAATCCAATATTCATAACTGGACGCGTAACAAGAAAGCATGTTCTCTGAATCTGAAGCCATTGTTTTGATTCTCGAGCCAGGCAAAACGTCTTGGCGTGACGTCACGAACTGGGGGCGGGACTTTCTGAAAATGCCCAATTCGCAGCTCAATTTTTTGCAGATTTAGCACACTTTAAGTTATTTTATTGGTGTTTTGCATTTGACTAAAAATATCAGCCTGCGTGTTTTGGCCATTTTAGATGCTATAAAACGTTTTTCTGGTGTCAGTTAGGAAACAAAATTGTTGTGTCGGTTGTCCTTTGAATGGGAGTCAACACACACTATCCCCCATTTTAAGTGCCACTGATGAACCACAAATACATTTTTGCTCTTTTAGTAGGCTTGATAGTAGACTCTTTTTTTCTGATGATTGTTCATTATACCAACAGATCTTTTAGAATCATAATCTAAATGCTCACACTTGGTACCGTCAGGCCCGAAGTTATTTATTCCCCCACATATTTTGGTAGATTTGGTTGATGTGTGATCTACTTCAAGTAAAGCGATGGCACTAAAAACAGTGACTGGCTTCAAACAAACAGACACTGGCTGCTTGTCAAGTCACTTTATTGACTTGATAAGCTTGAGCATATTTGTCCAATTACAATGAAGTTTGGCTTTTCGCTCTCTGACTTTTTCCAAACAATTCCGATACTTGCTTATGAGACGCTTCTGTGAAATAAACCATCTGGCGCTTCAGGTTAAAGTGGACATTTCTGGATAGCACATGCGGGGTTGGATTAACAGCGAAATGAAAAGCAAATATTTAAAAGTCACTCAATCTCATCATTTTAAACTGCCGAAATGCATAAGACCAAATGAGTGTGGCGTATGTTATGAAATGTTGACATGTTACACCTGATAAATGCGCATAACTCTTTATCCCGCCACCGCTGTTATTTTTAAAATGTACATTAGAGCAGTGAAAGGTGCTTAAAAATGAAAATTATTATTATTATTATTATCATTATTAATATTATTATACTATTATTTTATTATATTTATGTAATTATTATTATTATTATTATTATTATTATTATTATTATTATTATTATTTGTTATTTAGTTGTTTTACTTTTATTATTATTATTTTTTTAATTATGTTATTATTTATGTTGCTGTGCCGATTACCATTTTGTGTTTGGGAGCCTTTTAGTGAGCGAGTTGCTTGTTCTGTAGCCACAAAGGGACATATGTCTTCTTGTGCCGGTCCCAAGCCCGGATAAATACAGAGGGTTGTGTCAGGAAGGGCATCCGACGTAAAAGCTTGGCCAAAACAAACACGCGGATCAAACTTCTAAAGATGGAGGACACTGATTTGCTGTGGCGACCCCTTGAAGGGAAAAGCCGAAAGGAAAAGAAGAAGAAGAGATTAGAGCAGTGAATACGATGAAAGGAAACATATTTTAGCCTTGTTTAAAGCATCAGCACAACATTCAAGAATACCTTTGATGCTGAAAAATAAGACGCTGAAGAAGAATATCATTTCATCAGCTAGATCAACATTAGGGAGGCGAGAGAGGCCCCCATATCTGCCAATTAATTCATGAAGCTGCAACCTCATTCAGTTGCTTTACTTGTTAGGGAAACAGTCCAGTACAATATATTTCACAATACAGTACTCTCTTTTTACCAGTAAGCTTAATAAAGCAACAGCAAATGGAAACAAGGAATAATGTACACTTAAAGTGTCCATTTTAAAACAAAACTTTACATATGGGAAACCTAGGATGGTTGAGTCACTTTCCTTATCCACAATAACTAAATGTGTGTTTTTGGGTCTACTAATGTGTGTTTGTGTAAAATCAGAATCATATTTATTGACCAACTGTGTAGAACACACAAGGAATTTGTCTAGCCTTCAAAATCTCGAATGGAAAATTAGAATCAGAAAACCTTTATTCGTCCCACAATGGGGAACTTTGCAAAATGTTGGCCTCAAAATGGAAATGAGTAGATTGTGAAACGAAAAAGACCTTTGGCAGTCCTCACAGCTACCCTGGAGACACCAGGGAAATTTGTGTGCCCACGCTTAGACCGTTTTCCCTGGTGACCATGATAAGACGAAGAATGAATGGACGGAAGATTTCTAATATGAGGCAGAGCTACAGTACATCAGACATAGACCAATGTGTTAAATATTAAAGAGTTGTCTTTGTCTTTCTGTCCATCTACATTCTTTACATGCTAAACGACATCAAGTGTGAAGAGAGTTTTGGGGAAAATGTGAATCACACAGAAAAGGTGTTCACCAGTGGGCCGACTGCTCACTCTACTGGCGTTTGCCTTGGATATTTTCGAAGCATTGTGAAAAGTTGAAGAAATAAATCATCCTTAAATCAGTTCTTTACAAAACGCCAGGCTAAATTCACTTCTGAGAGAACATCAAATAAAGACTCTGGAACTCACTTCCTCCCAACATTCGTAACATTTGTTTAACTTTTGGGTGAGCTTGGAACGCATTAGGCCACCTACATGGAAAACATGTCCTATTTTCCAAAATTTCTTGTTTAGAAATTTCTTCCACATTACATTCATTTCATAAGTAGAGGTACCACTGTATTCTTGCTCAAGAACCATTCAAACATTACATGTCACTTTTGTGCAAACTGAGATAATTCAATTTACAGATTAAATCTGAATGCTAACTTGCAACAGACTTTGACATTTGATGGTGCGTACACATTTTTACGTCTAGTTCCAGTACGTCCGCCACATTAGCTTAGCATCCCTACAGAAAAAGATTACTGCGGTCCCAACGTGACTGTATCACATATAACATAATATCACATAATACCCTCGCAGAGAGTTGATGCGTCAACGTGTTCTGCCGCATCACTGCAATTTATGGAGTGCATGTGGCATCATGACTGGCTGATGTAAGCCGGGCAGCACAAAAGGAAAAGGCTGTGTCCATTTCAGATCATTGCAGCTTTGCCCTTTTGGCTAATGTCATTACTTTGCTCGTTCTATGCCCCTGGAGACAGAGAGACTACAACCGGCCTCATTTTGATATAAGCATCGACACATTCGGCTGTCTAAATACGCATCACAAGAACCCCCGAGTGATTGCAAAGAAATTGAGATTCCAACAGACTGTTTAAGTCCAAGATAAGATGGAAAAACTGTTTTAAACATTCATATGTCAAAAGAGGGAGCGGCAAGACGGAAATCCAGGAGCGTGATGGGTGGTGTTGTTCCTTCTCATTGGAAGAGCTGTTGGATCGAGAATCTGTGCTGCCCCAGTCAGCCATGCCAGATTCTAGGATGCATCTCTAACTGGCGCCACATCCTGATCTAGATTCAGTGTCATGGAAAAAGCGGGACGTCCAATTTATATGATCCCGAACCAAACTCACTTTAATTCATTGCTAGAATTGCCATGTGAAAGACTTATTGACATGTATCCCCATCTATTTCTTCTTAGTATGCATCAGGCGTTCCGTCACAAGCAATTTGGTGAGAGAGGATGTTGGTTCTATCTCTTCCTGGGAGTTCTCCGTGGAATTGGTGGACTTTTGACAGCCCCTTTGGGAGAGAATGTATCATCTAAACTACTAACAAGCATTGTCCTCAGTATTATAGGAGGCACATTAAACAGGCTTCAAACTGGACAGGACATAAGGGAAATCAAGCTAGAACTATTTATGCTTTGGTAACTTTTGCATGAGAAACGATGAACCACCTTGTTTGACAAGCGTTTATGCCAGTCGGACTAGTGTACATTATATTCATTTCAAAGAGGTGAAAAGGTTTCTTCGGACGTCATCTGTACTTATGTTAAGCAGATTCCTTACTTACAGACAGTGTATTGTAGGTGTTCAAATACCTGACATGTTTCGGCGACTACTTCCGCCTTCGTCAGGTATTTGAACACCTACAATACACTGTCTGTAAGTGAGGAATCTGCTTAACATTAGTTATCAAGTAGACAGGATGAATTTAGTACAACGGTCATCTGTACTTCTTTGAAGGTGTCGGACGTTTCGCTTCTTATCCAAGAAACTTTGTCAGCAGTCTTACTGGTAGTTTAGGCTCTATTGACTCTTTGTTGTCAAATCAGAAAATCCTCCATAAACTCCAACTAGTCCAAAACTCTTCAGCCCGGATCATCACTAGAACCCCCTCTTTTCACCACATCACTCCTGTCCTCCAGCAGCTCCACTGGCTCTCTGTTAAACATCGAATCAAATTCAAAATACTTCTGTTGACATTCAAAGCCATCCATAACCTTGCCCCTGCCTATCTGTCTGACCTGCTTCAAATCTCTGTTCCCTCTCGGCCCCTCAGATCCTCATCCTCCCTTCACCTCTATGTGCCCTCTGCCCATCTCACCACGATGGGATGCAGAGCTTTCAGCCGCTCTGCTCCCAAACCCTGGAATTCACTTCCACCAACATCCGTAATATTGACTCCCTCCCTATTTTCAAGTCCCTCCTCAAAACCCTCAGTGGTCATTTAACAAATGTCAGAAAAAAAGAATAGGGAATGAAACCAAAAATTCCGAAGATACAAAAAGGAGAGAAGTAGCAGTACCTTACATTGCAGGAGTTTCTGAGAAACTACAAACAGTCATTTGGCAACACAAAATTCCTAATTATTTCAAACCGATAACATTTTAAGGCAAAAATTAGTGCATCCAAAAGATAGGCTGTCAAATGAAAAACAAAGTAATGTAGTTTATTCAATACATTGTAAGAATGAAAATTGTGAGGAGCAGTACATTGGGGAGACTCAACAAATTCTCAAAAAAAGACTTTATCAACATCGCAGGGTTAATACTGGTGGGTCTCAATCGGCAGTACATATGCACCTAAAAGCTAGCAACCACTCATTTGACGACAATGAGGTTAAAATCTGAGCGATAGAACATAGATGGTTTGAAAGGGCAGTAAAATAAGTGATTTTCATAGAACAACTAAATCATTCATTAAACCGATATGGTGGGGTGAGGTTCAATTTGGATCGTTCATACAATAGCCTGCTTAGGCAACATCGGATTAGTAATACTGATGAGGTGATACCGGTGGAAGTGGGGCATTCAGGCCAGTCGTTAGTCAGTACAATAGGAACAATCAGTGGAGCTGCAGGGAATAGTCCTCCGCTCCCCCCAACCTGAGAACAGGGACCTATCATAGCAGGGTCCGGCACCGCCATGTCTGGACAGTAGGGATATATACATAGGGCCTAAACTACCAGTAAGACTTTAGTTCGCTGACGGAGTTTCTTGGATAAGAACTTTTCTTCAGCCGTTATCTGTACTTCAAAAAAGTACAGATGACGGCTGAAGAAACCTTTTCATCGATGGACCACTCCTGTACAACTGAGAGCTTACACAGATGTATTTCAAATAGGCTTCAGTCTATTTGAAAGGCATTCATTTTCTATCCCACTTAATCCTCTGCAGATTCACAGGTGAGCTCGCACCTTTTGTAGTTGATAAAGAGTTGTGGTACACAGGGCACATATTGGCCATTGTGCACCCAAAATCCTTGATTTTCTTCAAAATATGTCCCTGCGCCTTGTACGCAGGTATGGCTTGCATATGAAGTAACATTGAGCCACAACAGGTCTTGCAACTATTGTCAGCAGCCACCGACTGCATTTCCTTCCCGTTGAAGAAGTGTGCGGTGCATGCTGAGATATATATAATGTACCCCCAACCTCTACTTACTGTCGTGCCTAATAAAGTGGTGTGCCTTATATAAGTCAAACTTTTTTAAACATGTCATTCATTGAACGTGCACCTTATACTCTGGTGTGCCTTATATGTGGAAAAAGTTTGAAAATACATTGGGGCTGCGTCTTAAAATACATTGGGGGTGCGCATTATGGTCCGATGCACCTTATACGCCGGAAAATATGGTAACTAGCATGTTTTTATAAGGTCGGAGGAAGGCGCTGTGCTTGGTACTTACCCATGTAATCATGAGGGAGAACATGCAAACTTAACTCATTCACTGTTAGACGTGCACAAATGTGTCCCCTCCAGTGCCAGGGTTTTTGCCATTTTCACTCAAATTCCAGGGCCCACAGTTTATTGGAGTTTTAGCGACACAAGTCTGGCTATGGCCAAAATTCAATTATCCTCCTGTATTTGTTTTTATTTGGGCCTCTTGACTTGAAATACAAACTCGGATGCAAGATTTCTGTTTCTTTTTCCAAACGCAAAAAAATACATCAATAAATTTAAAAAATACAAACGATGCATATCGCAATTCATATTAGCTTATATCAAAGGTTATTGGGGCAGTGCCTCATCAGGTCCAAATGATTAACTCATTCACTGCCAGACGTGCAAAATATTGAATTTTAGGACGACATAAACATTCTATGCAGCGTAAGAAAACATAGACTCTCTTTTTTCATCAGAAAAAAAAGACTTATTTCTTAAATTATACGGGTCTGGAGTTAGCGGAGATTGAAATGGGGGGGGGGGGGGGGGGCTGTACAAAAGGCAAATGCTGCCCCCTCATGGAAGGGAAAAAACATTGCCAGAGGTCTTACCTATGCTTTATTGGCATATTTCAATTCCCGAATAAATTCTGGAATGGTAGTGAAAGAGTCAACATCGGGAAGCCATATCTTGGATCCCCGAGGTATGTAAGTACAGTATATGTGAGACTGCTAATCATTTCAGGGTGTACCCAACATGTTACCAAGGAACAAGGCAAACATCAGGCTCATTAGGAAAGTCATGTAGTTAAAGTTATTTTTAGACAACATACTAAATGACTCAAAAGCATCACAAGCGAACTTCATAGAGGATGATGATGCTCCTTGACATGAAATGTACAGCCATATTGGATATTATTTGTATGTACAATGTATTAGTTGGATGTATTGGGGAGTTCCAGCTGCATTGCGAGGGTACATATTCCTCTTCCTGTAGAAGGTTGTAGCAGTGGGCCCGTTAGAGGCGGGTCTGCACTCTGCAGTGGGACGGCTTGGAGATAACTTGGCGACGTCACAGCTTGAACCGGGTTTGTTATCTCTCTCCGACAGCACGGTCGTGCGTCACTTCTGACACACTGCAAGTCGGTGAGGGGAGCGAGGGGGAAGAGGGATGGGACGAGGAGTCATTGCTCCTGCAGGATGCCGCGGATTATTTCATAAAGGCGAGCGGGACCTGCGCCAGGGTGAAGTGGGAGGGGTTTTGAATAAGGAAAGTGAGGAGAAGGCATGGAGGAGAATCAAATTGAGTGCAGGGTGAACTGTCCTCTCTGATATGGAAAATTGAATTACGTGAATGGAATGATGATGCAAATAAACGTATGGTATGCGAAGAAGGAAAATAAACAGAGATGAGTGCAGGAAGAGGTAAGGTCATAGGTCACCATATAATGATGCACGAAAATTGGATTAAAAGAGTCTGGAGCAAGGATTGTCGCTACACTCAAGCGCACCTCCTTTAATTAGCAGCATCGTTGTGTGATAATTACATTCAGGCTCATCTGTTTTGAAGAACTCATCTCGTCCCAAAGGACGAGATGTTGGTCCAAATCAGCAGACAACCACAAACATGCTATTTCATAACAGAGGGGGGAAAGCGGCCTGTGAGAGTGCGGCTAAGGCAAATAAGAAATAAAAATCTGTGAAATAGGAGTCCTGTGAAAGAAAGACTGGCAATTATTCATTATATCGGTGACATATCATTTCCGCAGAAATGTCAGTGTTTGTTCAACTCAAATATGTGTGATGTCATCGCGGGCATGAGGGTGAAACTGACTGACCCAAAAAGAGAAGACTCGGTTGGATTTAATAGAGTCGAACATGCTCTTCTGCGAAATATAATGAAGGTGGACAGTAGAGCTCTGCTGATGTTAATGGTTAAGTGAACCACAAAAGCTCGACATCTCCAAATTAGTCCAGTCAAAATTAACCCAGGGAAAAAAGTCTTGAGTGTCAGCAGTCAAAAAAGCACCATAATTATGAAGTGTTGAAGCAGCAATCCTAAAAGCAACCACAGTCATTTCTCCAAGAGATGCATGTTAAAGGCTGACGCAGAAAATACACCAATGCGCCCGTGGCAAGAATGAGTTTTTTTTTTCCTGTAGGATACAGTAAGTAGGACGAGCCATTCAAAGATTTCAACAACATGCAACAAAATACTGAAACTGTTAATCACTGTAAAACCAAAATAGAAAGGACAAAATAAAATGCAATGGACAAAAAAAACCTCTCTCTGTCCCACCCTGCCTCCCCCTTTCTCACCATACCTCTCTGTCTTTCTGTCTCACCCACCCACCCTCCTCCCCTTCCTCTCTCTCCCCATCTACTTCCCTCTCTCTCGCCTTCCCTCTCTTTCTCCTTCCTTCCTTCTATCTGCCTGTCTCCATCCCTCTCTCAGTCACCAACTATCTCTCTCTCCCTCCCTTTCTCTCTCTCTTACTCTGTCTGTCTGTCTGTCTGTCTGTCTGTCTCTCTCTCTCTCTCTCTCTCTCTCTCTCTCTCTCTCTCTCTCTCTCTCTCTCTCTCTCTCTCTCTCTCTCCCTACTGCCCTCTTGCTCCCTCTCCCTTTCTCGCTCCATCTCTCCCTCAATCTCTCTCTCCTTCTCCATGCCTCTCTCCTTCCCTCCCTACTTCGCTCCATATATATGTATATACAGTGAGACCTCAACTTACAAACACCTTATCTTACAAACTTTTCGTCTTACAAACGTCAAATTTATGAAAATTAAACCTTATAATAAGCACTATTTTCATAATACACACCCACCATGGCTGGCGGAGTGATCTTCGGCGGAAGCACACGACCGAACAGCATCAGAGGTTAAGTTACCAACAGTCCTTATGGAAGGTGACTCTCCTTTCATAAGCAATCAACGACCATCAAAAAGGTAAATAAAACTTTATTTTACAGCACAGTTTATGTCTTTAATTACAGTCCTCATGTAATGCGCCTCTCTTTCCAAACAGCAATTCCCTTTGACCTTGGACCTCCAGCGCCATTCCATCAAGACATAAATGGCCATCACAAATGTAAATAAAGTGACTTCATGATACAATGCAGTGTATTTATTTCATTACAATACAATAGCACATTTATTATACATAGAATAAGGTATGTTGTGTGTAGTTTCAAGGCTTATTTAGTTGAAAAGTATATTTTATGGAAACCCGGGAACGGATTATTCCCATTTTAATGGTTTCCTATGGGATTTTTTTTTTGAGATACACACTTTTTGCCTTACACACTCTGTCTGGGAACCAATTAAGTTCGTAAGTTGGGGTGTCACTGTATATTGTATACTGTATATACAGTTTATTGATCATTTGTACTTGGATGCTGCATAAAGGCAAATGACACGTGGAGAGAATTGGGCAATTTTAAATGTCCACTTAAGGACTTCTAAAGGCCTGACACCAACATCAACAGTGATGCAAGTTCAAGAACCCAGTCCAACAAATAAATACTGTATATATAGTGCAAAGGAGAAAAAAACATCCATGGCATGACACAAATTCGATTTCATTGAGCATTTTAGGTTGGATCAACAATGCAAACAACTTTGCATTGTTGTTGTCTTGGATACAGGTAATATCATCCAATGGTGGGTGATTCTCAAAATCATATTTACAATTTTACCATACTCTCTGCACTATAAGGTGCACATAAAAGCCTTTTTTTTTCAAAAGCTGACCACGGACCTTATAATTCAGTGTGCCTTAAATATGGAAACATTTTTAAATGTCATTCTTTGACATATGTCATTACTTTCAAATCTCACCTCAAAACCCACCTGTTTAAACTTGCTTTCATGGTCTAGTTTAATCTGCTGTTTTCTTTTGTCTTGTTTTATTCATGATTTTATTGTTTTATGTATTGTTTTTATTGTAAAATGTCCTTGGGTGTTCAGATGTTCAGAAAGGCGCCTGTAAATTAAATGTATTATTATTAGTATTATTATTAATTGAACGTGCGCGTTATAATCTGGAAAATACGGTATATTCACTAATGGCTGAAATATGTTATAAAAACATTTAAGGATCGGCCTTGTTGGTGCTTTATCCAACTGGATAAAGTTAATTCAGTACAGGTTTTTAGAGGTTTTACCCCCCCACCCCCCACGGTACCAACGTGCAGTTGTCTCAGTCTCAGTCTGGCCTCTCTGACTTTCTCTCCAAAGCCTCTAATATGAGTTTTCCCTCTAATGTACTCATTCCTGATCCTATCCAACCTGGTCATTCCCAAAGAAAACCTAAACATCTTCAGCTCTGCTACCTCCAGCTTTGCTTCCTGTCTTTTCTTCAGTGGTACTGTCTCCAGTCCAAACATCATGGCTGCTCTCACCACTGCTTTATACACTTTTCTTTTCATCCTATCTCAAAGGAATGGAAGGGACCAGAAAGACCAAAGAGAAGAATCATCCATTTTTCCAAGTTGCAGAGTTTGACTGATGGTTGAGAGGGGGGAGGGTTTTCCATGGATTCAGCAGAAACACACACAGAGAATCCCTTGATTTTATTTTTCATGAATGGGAAGAACAGGAATTTCTGTATTTAATTTCTGCTGGGTTGTTCAACATCTTATTTGTATAAACATAAAAATATCACAGTGTTTCTTTTCTAGTCCAAAGAGATGTCCGGGTGCCTGAATACATAGCAGGATAAAGAAATGGTGTACACATGACCAAACTGCTAGCTTGTATTTTGCACATCATCCATGCGTGCAAGTCTGGGGTTGCTCAGATTAAAGTCTCAGGAACAAGTTTGCCGGTGAGGAGGCTGTCGCCATTCATTGCCTTTTTGAGTCAGCGAGTTTGCACGGGGCTGTGCGTCATCACAACAGCTCAGCGTGTTTACAGTCAACTCGAGCATTAGTGAATATGCATGTGAAACCTGCATGGAGAAAACTTGGAAGTGGCACACTTTGGAATATCATTAAAGTTCACATTCGCAAACCCTGAATTAATGAGCAAATGTTGCCATCTGCTACGGAGCACAAAATCGATCATCTCGGTGTAAGAAAGAAGTGAGAACCTGCATCCATGCCATTAAGTGATCTTGAGAGGTCTGCTCCGCAAATCCGCCACTCAGGTTTCAGACATGTGAAGTGGACAATTGAAAAAGTGAAGCGGCTATTCCCTTTGGAGATGTCTGTAATTGTGAGGTGAGGGAGGCATCATTAACTTTAGATTGTGCACACTCGAGCCACGCCACCTTTTAGCATTCTAAAACTACAGAGTGCAATTTTAGTGCACCTTTGGATTGGATTGGATTTGCCTTTATGAGTCTCACAGTGGAGAAATTTACATTTCACAGCAGCAAAGTGATGAAAGGAATGAAAGTAGAAAAAACAAATTTGAAATGATGTACATTGTGGTGCGGCAAAGCAAAGAACAAATCAAAATTGTGAAGACACAAAGGGCGCAATAAAAAGGACACTGGAAAAGTCAATATATTCCATGTAAAGAGTGCACCTTTCCAAATATAAATTACTCATAAACATCAAAATCCAAAACCATTACTATATGAGTGGAAAAGTATTAACTCATTCACTGTCATTCATGAATTTATTCGGGAATTGAAAATATGATAATCATAGTAATAATACATTTCATGTATAAGTGCCTTTCAAAACTCTCAGGGACACTTTACAGTCACAGGATATTTTTTCTGCGATTGAGCAGCGGCAGCCACATGCGCCAGCGTTCACTAAACCCGGAAGTAACATAAAGTAAAAAAAAAAAACTAAATAAGGTGTATTTAAATGATGTAGAGCGCCATTCCCAATTGGGTTTTGGTTTTTATTGTTTGGGTGCCGATAAAGCGCTGGCCATGGCCTCTGGCAGTGTTTTTTCTTCCACGAGGGGACCGCATTTCCCTTTTTTGTCCGCTTTGTTCCGTCTTCAGCTGTTGCTAAAGCGCTATATAAACCAATATGTATGCATTGCATTGTATTTTGGACAGCTGCCCTCATTTTAAGCCCATATCATTTAGGAATTAAGTCTTTTTTTCTGATGAAAGAAGAGATTCTAAAGTTTCTTATGCTGCATTGAACATTTATGTAGTCCTAAAACTCAATATTCTGTGGGTCCTGGAATTCGGGTGACAATGACAAAAACCCTGGCCTGGAGTGGACACATTTTTTTGCACGTCTGGCAGTAAATGAATGAATTGGTAATTGACAAAAAATGGTGTATGCCTTAAAAGGACAACCAACGTCACTTTTTTGTTTTTAACTGACACCAGAAAAACCTTTTATAGCATCTAAAATGCCCAAAACATGCAGTATATTTTTAGTCAAATGCAAAACACGAATAAAAAATTGCAAAAAATTGAGCCTCGAATTGGGCATTTTCAGAAAGTCCCACTCCCATTTCGTGATGTCACGCCAAGACGTCTTGCATTGCTTGTGAATCAAAACAATGGCTTCAGATTCAGAGAATATTGGATTGGATTGGATTGGATTTGCCTTTATTAGTCTCACAGTGGAGAAATTTACATATGCAATATGCTTTCTTGTTACACATCCAGTTATGAATATAATTCAAATAGTCCTGATGAGCAAAGCATAAATGTTTGCAATCGATTAAAGAATTTATTTGGGCCATTTTGAGGCAAACGGGTGGGGAGGAATGTCTCACCCAAAAAGAGGCAGAAAAATGGCGACCAGCTCCGGTGAGGAATGAATCAGCCCGTTTCCACATGCTGATACATTCCTTCCATGGAGTTTGCCTCCCTCTGCTGGCGGCTTTTGGGTGTAAGACATGGTTTAAAAAAAATAGTACAGCAAAATACATTGACGTGATGGAAAGACGCTACAATGCGTCTTTTTTACGGTGAGGAGGCGGTCCTTTTCTGACGTCACGTACGGACTCGTCACCAACTCAAAAACAAGACTTCCTGAATGTTCAGCGCGAGTTTTAAAATATAGCTATATGCGGTGGAATCTTATTAAAATACGCCCAGTAGAAGTCATTTGAAGCCATTTTACAAATTATGGACACAACTTGTCTGGAGACGTCGGTTGTCCTTTAAGACGTTGTACAGTAGTGCATGTTGAATGGATTCTGACACTCCATTAAGGCCGTTCTCAGAGCAGTTAAAGGGGGTTGTTATGTACCTATTCCCATGAAAAAATCATCTCCGTATCTGTTTCTTTGCATTTTCTTAAAAGCTAATTCATGCATGAGCACCGCTGTGGCTATTTTTACACCTGCAAAGGACGTTTTAGCGCGAAGGCACAATGGGTGAAACTATTGCACACTATGTAGCAAAGACTCAGTGGAGCGCAATAGAAACACATGAATGCTGCATGGGCGGATTATTGGTTGCGCGGGACTGTTGGCCGTGTGTCAGAACACAGCTGAAGAATCATCGCCAGCGGACGGTGAGTGATTCAGTGCGAGAAAAAGGAGACGAGACAAGCCACACGCAAGAGGTGTAAAGGAAGGAGGAGCACATGTGAAAAACGGCTGTTTAATCCTGGATGGGTGATTACAACCAGACAAGTTGAAGTGGACGTTGTGAGGAGAGGGAAATTTGGAAGGGCGGCCAAAAGGAGTGCCAGAAAAGGGGGAAACGAAAGACAGCCGAGTGTGTGTGTGTCTACTTTTGAAAACATCTGGGAGCCATCAGGGGAGGGGGGGAGACTGGACTCAGCTGAAAGCTGTCCTGGTGTTTGAGCTCGCCTGCTACATGTCCATCTCACACCTTTCCCCCAAAGACACAAAGAGGAAGAGCAGGATGGCTACAACTCCTTTAACACACGTGTCACAACACTGCTTTGTGCTGACGACACAAAAAAACAGCAACCAAGCATCATTGGACTGGACACATCCACCAGTCAGTGAGCATTTAGAACAATTGAAAGCTTTTCCATTTGTTCGCAAATGATATCTCCGCATATATTCATTGAGGGAATTAGAGCTTAATTCATTCACTGCCAGACCATGTGCAAAACTGTATCCACTCTAGTGCCAGGGTTTTTGTCATTGTCAGCAAATTTCAAGACCCACAGAATATTGAGTTTTAGGACAACATAAACCTTCAGTACAGTACATCATAAAAAAAGGTTAATTCCTAAATTATATAGGTCTGGAGTTATAGGAGTTTGGAATGAGGGTGGCTGTCCAAAATACAATACAAGCCAGGGCTTTATCGGCACCCCAGCATGACAAAACAAACCCCAAACAAATTCAGGAATGGCGCTCTACGTCACATTTTCAATTCCCAAATAAATCTGTGAATGGCAGTGAATAAGTTAATGGTTAAATAAAGAGTCTTCGATTATGTACATTGGAAATTTAAGTCCATTGAGAGGGGGCAAACATTCGCTCAGGAGAGTAATTCCCAGTTTATTTGTGGGGGATGATGACTAAACTGACGAAAATAGGAAGAAAACTGCAATGTTTATCGTCTAAAAAAATTAAACTATGACAACAAAGTTGCAATTTTGGAGTCACAAATTCAGCTTCAGAGTTACCAGTTGCACTAGAATCGATTTGGTGCCATCCGAAGGTATTTCAGTGCCCAGAAAACATTTTTAAGTGAGTTGAGGAGTTCTATTTCGACAAATGTGGGCCTTTTCCTTCCTCTTGGAAAATTCTCAAAACTGTAAAAGTAATATGTGATTGGCATAATCATGAAACATCCTTTCATTGGCCCAAATGATTCATAAATTTGGCCTCAAAGTGAGAAAATGGTTGACTTGCTGCACCTGCTAAAGTTAAACACTTGTATGGGTTTGAGCAATCAGACACATCAGATTAACTCATTCACTACCATTCTCACATTTATTCGGGAATTGAAAAGCATGATGTGTAGTGCCATTCCCAAATTTGTTTGGGTTTTGTTGTTTTCTTGGGGGCGGTGCTGATAAAGCGTTGGTCAGACCACAAGAAATGCTTTTCCCTCCCACAAAGGGGCAGCATTTGCCTTTTGTACAGCCACCTCCATTTTAAGCTCAGATATAGACCAATATCATTTAAAAATTAACTCTTTTTTCTGATGAACGAAGAGAAGTTAATGTTTTTTTACGTTGCATTGAATGTTTATGTAGTCCTAAAACTCAATATTCTGTGGGTCCTGCAATTTGAGTGAAAGTGACAAAAACCCTGGCACTGGAATGGATAAATTTTTTGCACATCTGGCAGTGAATGAGTTAAAACAATTTAAATATGCATAATGACAAAGCCAAAGTACTGTAGCTATCCTCAATTTTTGTTACCTATTTCCCATTTTGCAATTCCATATCAATGCGCCAATGTGGTTGTGCGATGGTACAATTTGGTCAACATAAAAATAAGAAAAGCCGTTGAAGAATTCATTGTAAGCAAAATAAAATAGTGGAGCTTGACAGGTAGATGATAAAAAGCGGATTCGATTTGTAGTTTATGAATATTGGCAGCGCACACCACTTAAGGGACAACCGTTTTAACTGACATCAGAAAAACGTTTTATAGCATTTAAAATACCCAAAACACGCAGTATGATATTTTTATTCAAATGCAAAACACCAATAAAAATGACTTAAAGTGTCCAAAATCTGCAAAAAATGGAGCTGCGAATTGGGCATTTTCAGAAAGTCCCGCCCCTGGGTCGTGACGTCACGCCAAGACGTCTTGCTGGAGAATCAAAACAATGGCTTCAGATTCGGAGAATATGCTTTCTTGTTACACATCCAGTCATGAATATGATTCAAATAGTTTGCAATCGATAAATGTTTGCAATCGATTAAATAATTTATTTTGTGCCATTTTGAGGCAACATTGGGAGGAAATGTCAATCATTCCAAAAAAAGAGGGACAAAATGGTGACCTCCTGCGGCCACCTCCGTTTCCACAGGCCGATAAATTCCTTAGATGGAGCTTGTACGCCCTCTTCTGGCGGCTTTTGGGTGAAACATGAGGTGGTCTGACCAAACAAGTACAGCAAAATACATTGACGTGATGGAAGGACTGCTACAATGTGTCTTTTTCGGTCAGGGGCGTCCTTTAGTGACGTCACGTACGGACTCGTCACCAACTCAAAAACAAGACTTCCTGAATATTCAGTGCGAGTCTTTAAATGTAAAATATAGCTATATGCGGTGGAATCTTGTTAAAATACGCTCAGTAGAAGTCATTTGAAGCCATTTTACAAATGATGGACACAACTTGGCCGGAGACGTCGGTTGTCCTTTAAGCGTGTAATGAATTTCTTCCTCATTGAATTGATCGTGATCTTACACATCTCTCTGGGATGATGTCAAAGTATTTATGTAGCGTAACTATGGCGCTGCAGTATTACAAAGCAATTTGGTCCTAGTTGAACACAGCCTAAATGTCAGCCGTCAACTGCAACTTAGCAGCGGCGAAGCTCATATGAAGCGACAAAAGCAATGTCCTTGCGTGCATCGGCACCAGCGACGAGGGGCACGCAACAAGATGAATTTAGGACGGCAGTCTACCGTCCTCTACCTCGTGCTTTGGAAAACACAAACAGACATCCCGTTTCCTGTGCGGTTGCAGTGGTGGGAGCACATGGTGGCAGTCGTCCATGTCTTCACGAAAACGCCAGGGCTCACGTGACACATTCACGGAAATGTCAGTCACCGAGTCCCTCAGCGGTTGTGTAAAGGGCAGAGTTTCTTTCTCAATGGGAGCACTGACCGCTATCCACCCAGCACATGAGTTCCCCTAACTCTTCTCCATTTCATTGTTAAAACGGGCAGATGGACACCCATGGGAGAATTTGATGTGCTTAGACCGCAGAAATATTTTTGAAGAGTCATTTGAAAAAGCTCTGCTGTTTTGTAATTTTGTGAGGAAGGTCAATGTTCCAAAAGGTTTGGCGTCAAGAGAAAAATATAATTACAAAAGATGAATGACATAGGAGAATTCCAATTGTGTTTTGCCGACAAATGCTGAATGAAAGCCTCAATCGTAAAGAGCGTTGGTCAATGATGACACTATGACGAGGAAACAATATGATTATCAATACAGACACTCCCCTACTTACGAACATTCGAGTTATGAACAATGGTACATTTTGCGGGTATGTTGAAAAGTAAGTTAACTTAATTCGTACATACTGTGTGTGTCTCTCTCTTCTCTCTGTCCCTCTCTCTCTCTCTCTCTCTCTCTCTCTCTCTCTCTCTCTCTCTCTCTCTCTCTCTCTCTCTCTCTCTCTCCCTACTGCCCTCTTGCTCCCTCTCCCTTTCTCGCTCCATCTCTCACACACACACACATTTAGTATTCTCATCAGTTGTACATGTACACATATTTATAGAGCATGAATTTTATTAAATATTTAGTTTTTCAGTACAAACCAATACAGGTAATATTAATAATTTCATCACTGCTGCTGTGAAATGTAAATTTCTCCACTGCGAGACTAATAAAGGCAAATCCAATCCAATCCAATACATTTTATATAAACCTGACCCATACTTACATCAGTCTTAATCATACATTCCATACAAAATGTAGAACAACAGCAACTTATGAACAAATTCATCTTATGAACGACCGTATCTTGTTCATAAATTGGGGAGCGTCTGTAGTCATGTTGTTCATTGCAGTGAAGCTTCACGAACATAAACAGCTCACTTTCCTCTTAGCTTCTGGGAATGTTTCACTGTGAATGTGATCTGATCTATGTTCAATTTAAATCAAATTTCTTAACTCATTCACTGCCATTCCCAATTTTATTCGGGAATTGAAAATATGATTTGGAGCGCCATTCGCGAATTTGTTCAGGTTTTTGTTTTCATTGCTGGAACTGCCGATAAAGCGCTGGCAATGGCCCCTGGCAATGTTTTTTTCCCTTCCACAATGGGACAGAATTTCCCTTTTTTCCATGTTAGCACTTTGTTACAGCTTCAGCTGCTGTTAAATCGCTATAAAACCCAATATGTATGTATTGCATGGTATTTTGGACAGCCACTCTCATTTCAAGTTCATATAACTCCAGACCCATATAATTTATGAATTAACTCTTTTTTTCGAATGAAAGAAGAGAGTCTAAGGTTTCTTAGGCTGCATTGAATGTTTATGTCGTCCTAAAACTCAATATTTTGTGGGTCCTGGAATTTGAGTGAAAATGACAAAAACCTTGGCACTGAAGTGGACACAAATTTGCACATCGTCTGGCAGTGGAAGAGTTAAAATACAAGTTGTGTCCTGAATCTGACATCTATCAACCGCCTGACATTGGTATTCATGTCAGGGGCAGAAAATGTTATTCCTGCACGGGCTATTTGCAGAATGTGACTTTTCCATCAAAGAAGTAGCATGTCCGATTTCTGCTTCTGATCCCTCTGTGACGAAAGACATTGATGTGCAAATTGCTGTCTCTCAGTTAAAGAATGCTTAGTAAAATGTAAAAGGAATTTGAAACGAAGGCCGGGAATTATTGCTGTATTTTCCAGTGTATAAGGCGCACCGGAGTATAATGTGGCACACCCCAAATGAATGTGTATTTTAAAACCTTTTCCATATATTCGACACACCAGATTATTAGGTGCACCTTCAATTAATGAAAAAAATCCAACCATAATATAAAAATATATTAAACTTTTCCAAATATAAGGCACACCACATTATAAGGCGCTACAGAAAAGGCTGTGGTTACGCACCACTTCTTCTACGGGGGAGAGGGGAGGTGGAGACGAGTGCTGCTGACAGGAGTTGTGAGACCTGTTGTGCCTCAAAATTATTTCACATATTACGCACATCTGCATATAAGGCGCAGGGTCATCTTTTGAACAAAATGAAGGCTTTTGGGTGCGCCTTATACACCGGAAAATACGGTAATACTGCTGCAAAAATCAAAAAATAACATATGACCTCATTTGCAATTTATTCTTTGTAAAACTTTAGAATTCATTTTTTAAAGCCTTGTTACACTCTTTTAACGATAACTACTTCAACCACAATGTAACATAGACAGTGGACAGCATGTTATGGCCGGTCAATGAATACTGCATGTGTATATTTCACGGTAGACCTAGCAGCGAAGAGCCAATTAAGCATAGAAGGTAGACACATTTACACAAACGGAGATGCAAACATATCAAAATAAAAGACTCATCGTATTTTCAACATTCCATTTGCACATCCACATCCACATCAATTATGGAAACATAGCCCACATTCGAGCTCCTTTCACAATGCAAGAGAGACCACTCTCATCCATTTACAGCATTACTGCAAGGTACCGTAGCTGCAAATCCGCCAGCAGGTAGTTCTTACATGACATCCAGCTTGCTCGCTCGCTCTCTCTCTTCCTCTCTCTCCATCTAATGGGACGTGTTTGTACACATCAATGTCACATCGAACAATATGAGCAAGCTAAGGATTTACGATTGAATGACAATAATCTGTACAGGCAGAAAGCTCATCTCTCAAGTGCCATAACAATGTCCCCCCAGCTTTCTCTTTAACTACAAATCTAATCTTGGTGAATCTAGTTGACCATACTTACCTATTTATAAAAGATGGTATACATTTAGACATTATATGCACCATTTAGGTCAAGAGGAAAAAAAAGAGGATTAATCACCAAGTAACATCAATTCGAAAATCACAAACATCATCGCTGTAGTAATTCCAATACCTAAGAACGGCACAATAGGGACTACGGAGAAACCGTCAAGTCACACGTCGAATATTTTACAATCCTGAACTCAACTCCAGAAAATATATGCTCCTGAAGTCACATGAAACATTAGCCACCATAAATGACATTAAAATATCATTAAAAAAACACAATCCCCAGCAAGCAGACAATGATTAAACCACAACGGGGTGTGTTTTAGGTATTGTAAAACTTTATGTCAATACCAGGGCCAGCCACAGAGTTAGTAAAACTAAAAGCAAAAACACTGCTTTGCAGTGAGTTTGAAGAGTTGGAAGAAACATTTTGCAAATGAATTAGGACAACCCACTGCCCGGGTCTCTTTTTGCAAAACTGCGAATACAACTCGTTGTAATATGCTCAATTTCTAAAATGTACAACATGCTGTACATTGGTGTATAAAACTGAGGCCAATATTTTGACCACACGATGAAAGGAGAAGACATTTTTGATAGTTACTTCACTTTGCAATCAGCCTAAGCATTGTAAATACAAGACGGGTCAACGGAAGGTGTCGAATACAATGGAGGGAGTAGTAAGCATGACAAGAGTTAAGGAGGCTGTGGAAGAAGATGAATGGAGTGAAAGGAAGAGGAGGACAAGTAGATGGAGGAGGATGGGGAGTCCAAGATGGCGCCCGAGTAGGCTGCTGTCAGCAAGGGCTTTTTTATGTTATCTTTTGTCACTTTGAGTTGTTGTGCATCGTGTGGTATGAATATGGATTGTTTTTCAGCATTTTTGGCCACGACATTCATCAAGGACGAGACTCTGAGAAGCGTTTGCTCCTTTTCGGCAGCATAAATATGCCAGCACTGTTTTTGATTTGGGAGGATTGTCAGTGCCATTTGACTGTCATGGCTGGACAGCTCTTGGGCAATTGTGCTTTTTTGCACCTCTCATGGGCACCATTTTCACAGCCCGCTTTGTTCAGCGGAAAGGTTGGTGCTATTGGACAGGCTGGGGCTGGACGGATGCATGGCTTGAGGAGCTTGCGATGAGAAAAAAGGAGCGTCAGCGCAGAGCACCAATGCATATGTGGAACTGTCGCGGTTTGGAATTAAAGCGGATTTACGGAGATGTGAGACAATCTATTTTCCTCAACGGATGCTACAGCTGCGTATTTTCTTTCAACATTTAGCTTGTAGCAGACGTTCACATTCCACCATGACGACCCGGATGCATTGGTGAAAAGGACACTTTGATCCTCTCCTCTTTCATCTAGAACTGCTTCATACAACAAAGATGGTGCAGAAAATGCTTAATATTGAATCATGTCTTTGGTGTTGTCACATTATTTGTTATTTAGTTTTTTTATTGTTGTTTTGACTTCAAGATGGCGCCGCGAGAGTGGCTGCCTTTACATCAGGTCCTGATTTTTTTTTACTTCTTCCGTTCCATTTCTCTTCCTTTCATCACTTTGCTGCTGTAAAATGTAAATTTCTCCACTGCGAGACTAACGAAGGCTAATTCAATCCAATCACAACTACAAAAGAGGACCATGTAAATCAACCACGGACTGACCCAGAAAGATGCAAGAGCTTTTTTTCCCCCTTTTTGAGTGATTTTTTTGTTTTTTTGGGAGGGTTGACATGGAAAACTGTATTGTGTTGGTTTTATGTTCGTGCATGGTAGTATACACCTTGAGGAAAAAAAACTGAATTTGGATCGTTGAGTGTTGATTGAACTCCAACTAAAGTATGACATTGCTCGTATTCTGCACAGAAAAAGTAAAAGCCAGATGTATTTTTCATTCTTCCCATCCGCGTGTAGTTACTGCATTTTGTCCTTACAAAGATGGTTTGTGTTTATTGATTGATTTGCTTTTTTCTCCCCTAAGGTTTGACGAGTGAAGAAAGACTTGCAGGTATTTGCTGTTGCAAGAGAACCACAATGATGTGCCAGTTTGGTGAAATGTTTTCTTGTGTGCAAAAACAGCCAACAGTTACAAAATTGCAAATATTTTTTTAGCTGATGCCTACAGCACATCAGAAAAAAAAACATTTTTTTCCCCGAAATTATAAACGAAAGCAAGCGTCCCCCAGCAGAATGTAGGTAACTACAAATTGTTTAGGCCTTTCAAAGGTGAAACATTTGTACCTGATCTGACACTGGCTCTCATCCCGTCTCTCGTTTTGCCTCTTCATTTGCAGCAACACCCCCCCCCCCCCCCCCAGTACCACTGGTGCCATCTTGAAGAGGTAGAGCAGCGACGACAGTGCCGTTAAAAAGTACAGGAAAGAAACACGGACCTCATCCTCATCATTGTCATGATCAGCCAGATAAGGAGAGCTCGACTTGAGCCGTGTCTGTCCCCATCAGGCTGGCTGACAGTCACAAATGCATCTCTTATTCACTCTACTCATCAATTATACACAGGCCAAAGGAGCCCTGAGAGGCAGGAGGCTACAAAAGGGCCCTCTGCGCGCAGCCCCGCCCCAACAGCAGCACATCGCGGAACTCCGTGCACAGCCCTCGTCATCAGCGCTCTCCTACGCTCCCTCGGAGAGCAGGAGGCAGCTTGTCATCCTGCCTTTAGCCAACGCATACGCGCACAGCATTTCATGGTGAGGTGAAGCTTACGTAAGCTGGCCAGCAATTACACGATTTTGGAACGTTCAACATCTGGGGACTGGTCAGAGCCAAAACATGGCACGTTTTATGTAAATGCAAAAGGTCATCTCATTGGTTGCTTACTCCTGGGACTAATTGCACGCCGACACTTGAGCGACGGACGTGCGTCCCGTGAATGGAAATGTATAACACGATGACACGTGAATGGACAAGAGCCGCTTTGTTTGACTAGAGTGAAGGACAGTATTGCTTGCAGCATCCAACTGCCACTCAAGATAAGGACAAAATGAAGCCACTATTCCATGACACTTTATGATGCTAATCCCGACAAGCACAGCTGTTGCCCATCCATTCATGTCTGATCGGGAACACAAGTCTTTTCCATATCTGGAAATGCAGCTGGCTTGCTGAGGGCCCGTTCAAAGACATGGATGAAGGAAAAAGCCTCCACGCCTGAGCTAGCGTGACACGGCCATGTGTGCGCACGCGTTTATAAATGGACACACAACAACCACTACTTTGGATAATCTGACCTGAGCAGGCAGCCAAACACAAACCTGGTGAGTCAGCTGGACACAACAAACTCAGGCCAACATTTGCACCATATGTGATTGGGACAACCAGTCTGACAATAGAAGATCGTGGACTTTCTTCATCTCATTCATATCTCGGTAATTTCATGTGTGGAAGGTTCTCGAAATTAAGCAATGATACAACCAACCACATCAATGAGTTAAAGGCAGGGGCAACATACGTGCAGTATACAAAGATCATTGCAAGTTCTGTCAGAGAGGGAGACAACTGATTTAACTTTTTCAATCTTAAAAAAATATGTGTCAAAGTTAACTTATTCACTGCCAGATGATGTGCAAAAATGTGTCCAATCCAGTACCAGGGTTTTGGTCATTTTCCGTCAAATTCCAGGACCCATGGAGTATTGAGTTTAAGGACCACATAAACATTCAATGCAGTGTAAGAAACCTTAGACTGTCTTTCTTTCATCAGAAAATAAGATGTAATTCCGAAGTTATAATGGTGTGGAGTTATCTGTCATGTTCAGATTGGTGCTGGGGCGGGGCGGCGCGGCGCCTCCCCGCTTCCACCACCTGCTGTCAATTCCTTCATCAGGACACCAGGTACTTATACGGGACGCTGTCAACCTGTACTTGTATTTGCCGGATTATTGCCTTTCGCCTCGTCACCCACCAGTACCCTGGACTTTCTATATCTTCGGTGCTCGTGTTTTACTCGGTTCGAGGTTCCCCCCACGTCCCGTAAGGAGTATTATCTTTCGGGATTGTGCCTTTTCTGCACCACCATGTGCGAGTTGCTTTTCGCCATTGCCGTAGAATGCGGGTCGGGTTTCCCCTTGCCCCCATACTGGTCGTTTGTGGTATTCTTTATTTTTGATTATTCCCCTGGTCCTCTTTTTGGGACTAGCGCTTTGTGTTGTCACTTAATAAATCATCCTGTACGGACTCTGTCGCTTGCTTGGGCATCCAGACATTCAATTTCGCTCCGACGAGTCGGTTGCTCTCTGCCTCGTTCGGAACGTGACATTATCTGAGTTTAAAATGAGGCCGGCTGTACAAAAGGCAAATGATGCACCCTCGTGGGAGGGACAACCATTGCCAGAGGTCTGACCAGCGCTTTATCGGTATCTCCCGCAAGAACAACCAAAACCAGAATAAATACGGGAATGACGGTGAATGAGTTAATTTAGCGTAAGAATACATTTGAATTTGTACAGTGGGCAGCGAAACAACACCACCCATCATGTAAACACACTGCTATGCAAACAATGCATATGTTACAATTCCATACATAAATGGCAAACAGATTTTTGTGGTGAGGGACATCATTATTTGACGTGCTTATTGTGCGTTGGAGAAACAATGCATACATTTTTAAGCAAAAATGACAAGAGAAGACATCACCGAGAATATGTAGCTATTCACAGAAATGACTCGAGTGTAGTAAAAAAATAAAATGGGGGGCCATGAGAAAAGTACATCAATCCTATCACATTTCAAGAATGTGTATTTACAGTAATCACCTGAGAAAAAAATTAGGGAAGGCTACATATAGCAACTAGACAACTTCAATTGTTCAGTTGTGCAGTATGCCTGAGTGAGCAATTACATTTGGAAAACTCTACAAGGTGATGCTTCGTGATACGCCTTCCATCTTTGTTGACCCTCCGCATGCCGAGTGACATGCTCCAAACCGACTGACCTGTCTCGCTTTGTGTGGGATTCATGCGAACTTGGTCATGACGTACATGATGACATGTTGTTTACCATTGAAACATTATAATTTCCTAAGTACCCGTGAGGATGGATCTAAATGCAAAGAATGCCTGCCACTAAAATACACGGTCCAGTTCGTGAAAAGGGGCCGCACACACTTTTCTCCTGACAAGTTTCCTTTCTTTGTGAAAACGGTGTTCACTGTCCTACTACTCAATATTCTGTGGGTCCTGGAATTCGAGTGACAATGACAAAAACCCTGGCACATATTTTTGCACGTCTGGCAGTGAATGAGTTACTATAGTAAACTGTATATCAAGCATTAAAAACTGATAGTTTTTATTCATAATTGCAGGATTTTAGTAGATGTACGGCGCTCAATCACTTCGTATTAGGCAAAAATACAGTACGTATTTGTATTTATTTTTGCCCCATGCTCCACTTTGCACATTTACTTCTGGCCAGAGCACGAAAAGTGGGGCAATACTTACAGTATTGTCACACATTACAGTTGTAACATACTGAAGAACATTTAAGTTTCCCTGAGGCTGCAAAAATGGTGAAAGGGAAGCTAGCACGACATTATCCCCATATGGTTACCTCCGTCCTTCAGAGAAATGTGTTGGGGGCACAATGCATCTGCACTGTTTCACAGAAGAGAGTGGAGAAGCCAATGCTAATATGCCTTCACTAATTAGTGCTCCCGGGGGCCTGAGTTCACAGCGGACACTCATAGGAGGAAAAAAAAAAGCACTACAATAAAGACTAACTATTTCTGCATCTGACATATCACTGTACAGTGAGCTGCGATTGACCTTTTTGCCGTTCCTGATCCAGTCTAAGAATGTTAACATGTCAGTTTGACATCAGGAACAATAACTAATTTGCATACAAGAAAGCAGGACAAATATGATCCTGCAGAATCTACGTTGAATGGACACACTTTTAACTCATTCACTGCGAGGCATGTGCAAAAATGTTTCTACTCCAGTGCCAGGGCTTTTGGCATTTTCACTCAAATTGCAGGACCCACTATTGAATGTTAGGACTACATAAACAATGTAGCATAAGAAACCTTGGGCTCTCTTCTTTCATCAGAAAAAAAAGTTAATTCCAAAGTGATATGGGTCGGTAGTAATATGATGTGAAAGGAGAGGAATGAAGATCAGTCGCAGCAAGACGGAATATATGTGAGTGAATGAGAGGGATCCAAGTGCAAGCGTGATGCTGCAGGGAGAATAGATAAAGAAGGTGGAGGATTTTAAGTACTTGGGGTCAACTGTCCAGAGCAATGGAGAGTGTGGAAAAGAGGTGACGAAGCGTGTCCAGGCAGGCTGGAGCGGCTGGAGAAAAATGTCAGGTGTGATGTATGATAGAAGGGTTTCAGCTCGGATGAAAGGAAAAGTGTATAAAACAGTGGTGAGACCAGCCATGTTTGGACTGAAGACAGTGCCGCTGAAGAAAAGACAGGAAGTAGAGCTGGAGGTAGCAGAGCTGGAGGTAGCAGAGCTGAAGATGTTGAGGTTTTCTTTGGGAGTGACCCGGTTTGATAGGATCAGGAATGAGTACATTAGAGGGACAACTCATATTAGAGGTTTTGTAGAGAAAGTCAGAGAGGCCAGACTGAGATGGTTTGGACATGTCCAGAGGAGAGACAGTGACTATATCAGGAGAAGGATGCTGAGCCTTGAACTGCCAGGGAGGAGACCGAGAGGAAGACCGAAGAGGAGGTTTATGGATGTGGTCAAAGAGGACATGAAGGTAGCTGGTGTGGGAGAAGAGGATGCACAAAACAGGGATAGATGGAGGACACGTTACTGCTGTAAAATGTAAATTTCTCCACTGAGAGACAAATAAAGGCTAATCCAATCCAATCTTCTGTTTAATGCACTTATTTTTCCCCGAAAGACAAATTCTCAAGATGAACTTATTTCCACAAACAAACAAAAAAGAGTCATTCACATGCTACACATCATTTCTAGGTATTGTTTGTAAAGCTGCGAGTGGGATGGGGTGTAGAAGTGGGGTTGGGTATCATGTTCTCGGTTGATGAATGACCATCTGCGTGTGACAAAGTAGTATTCTAATTGGTATCAAGGTTTGTTCTGCTTACTTGGTCATGCTCATGCATATTGTCACTGGTTCTAAATCTTATTTGGTGCTCTGCCCCTCCATTGTGAAGTATTTTTCCGCATCTGTGCTGATAATCTTTTTTTTTTCTTTTTTTCCTGAGGGGAAAAGCCGAAAGGAAAAGAAGAAGTAATATGAGGTTAAAGTGGGGGTGGCTGTACAAAAGGCAAATGCTGCCCCCTCGTGGAAGGGAAAAAACATTGTCAGAGGTCTGACCAGCGCTTTATTGGCACCCTCCCGCAAGAAAAAACAAAACCTGAAAAAATTGGGGAATGGTGCTCCATGTCATATTTTCAATTTCCAAATAAATTCGGGAATGACAATGAAGGAGTTAATAGCACACGAAGCAGAGGATAAACGAGGTATGAGAAACACTGCATACTTTTTGCATAACCCCTGAACATAGAACATTGTCATGATCTGATTGGCGACAAACGGGTGGCGCTGTCGGCCCCGCCGGCACAGGTGCTGGTCGTCTCGGCTGCCATTTTCTTTCTTCCACAAAGTGCTGATGACGCAATGTGGATATCACAAATGTGAGTCAAACCTCGGATGCTGTTCAAGTTTTAATCGCCGAACAAGAGAATTCTCCAAATTCCATTCAGCCTTTGGTCTTCCGGTAGTGCAACATATCCTCTGAAGTCTTTAAGAGTGAGTTGATGAGTGAAAGCGTTCATCAATCAAGTGTTCCCCTTTTAAGTAAGGAGTGTGCGCGTCAATCACGATGATCAGAATTTGGCATCAATGTGAAAGTTGATGGCCTCAAAACAGCACATCACTCAGTTCACTCAAGATTAAGTATGTGAACGCCTTAGAAACAATGTGCTTTTGTTTTTAACTGCAATATCCTTCAAATGGTTCTCTTGGATCTTGACAAAGAACTCCTTTTGAATAAATCAAATCATTCAATGCAATAAAATGCACAGAAAAGTTCAAGGTCATGGTTATTACATGTAAAATATAAGTGAATGATATCATGGAATTGTCCGTACTTGTGTGAATAAAATCGACGGCTGAGTGCCCAGATCCTGAAAAATAACGACAATACATTTGTTTGCCAGGTCATTGCAAGTCAAAGTAATTCCAACTCCAAAAGAGAGTCATTTGCTCGACTCAACTTTATATCAGCGTCACGCACGCATGCACACAGTACACTCAACCTTATAAGGGCTGCTGGGGAGAAAAAAAGAAAAGAAAAAAAAAAGATTCTCAGCACAGATGCGGAAAAATACTTCACAATGGAGGGACAGAGCACCAAATAAGATTTAGAACCAGTGACAATATGCATGAGCATGACCAAGTAAGCAGAACAAACCTTGATACCAATTAGAATACTACTTTGTCACATGCAGATGGTCATTCATCAACCGAGAACATGATACCCAACCCCACTTCTACACCCCATCCCACTCGCAGCTTTACAAACAATACCTAGAAATGATGTGTAGCATGTGAATGAGTCTTTTTTGTTTGTTTGTGGAAATAAGTTCATCTTGAGAATTTGTCTTTCGGGGAAAAAATAAGTGCATTAAACAGAAGATTGGATTGGATTAGCCTTTATTTGTCTCGCAGTGGAAAAATTTACATATTACAGCAGTAACATGGTAAAAGAGGAAAGAAAGGGAATAAGTAGAAAAACAAAATAAAGGACCTGCTGTAAAGGCAGCAGCTCTGCTCGCGGCGCCATCTTGAAGTCAAAACAACAACAAAAACACTAAATAATGGGACACAAAAGACACTGACAGTCATTCAATCTTAAGCACTTTCTGCACCCTCTTTGTTGTCTGAAGCAGTTCTACATGAAAGAGGAGAGGATCAAAGCATCCTTTTCACCAGTGGATCAGGGACGTCATGGTGAAATGTGCATGTCTGCTACAAGTTAAATGTTGAAAGCAAACACGCAGCTGTAGCATCCATTAAAGAAAAGAGATTGTCTCACATCTCCTGTCCCATGTAAATCCGCTTCAATTCCAAGCTGCGACAGTTCCCCGCTTCGGCGCTCTGCATTGGCGCTCATTTCTTCTCAACGTGGACCATGCATACATCCAGCCGCAGACTGTCTAACAGCACCAACCTTTCCGCCGAACAGAGCGGGGCTGTAAAAATGCTGCCCATTACAAGGCACAAAAAAGCACAATCACTCCAGAGCTGTCCATCGATGACAGTCAAATGGGACCGACATTCCTCCCAAATCAAAAACGGTGCTGGCATATTTGTCCTGCTGAAAAGGCGCAACCGCTCAGCAGAGTCTGCACTTTGCTAAATATAGTGGGTAAAAATACTGGAAAAACAATCCATATCCGTTCCACACGACGCACAACAACTCAAAGTGACAAAGGAAAACACAAAACAACAAAAAAAAAGCAAGGCTCGTGAGAGCATTTGCTGATGGCTGCCTACCCGGGCGCCATCTTGGACTTCTTTACAACAAAGTAGATTATCGATGTATGTTGCTAAGTGTTTTTTGAGTGTGAGTTAATGTAATTTCATCAATGTTAATAATTCTACACTTGGGCTCACGTATTATTACTCTGTACAGTATTTTTTGTTCTCCTTTGAAAGCCAGGCACGTGCACACAAGTGCATGTTGTCACACGTAGTGCTACTGAATAATAGAACAGCAAAACATATTTGCTTCTTTCTTTGTCATTTTTTCTTTGGATTAATGACAGGGGCTGTGTTTTGTTTTAGTTATTCTAAGATGTGTACGTGGCAATAACATTTTATTTTTATTTTTTTTTAGTTTGGACAGTATTCCCGTATGTGCACTGACTCGCTTTAAATGGAACTTGGCCTCATTCAAAAATATTTGTGGGGCTTTATTTATAAAAACTATAATCACCTTTTATTTCAGTACCCATGCTGTATTGTTCATTAACACTCGCATGCTCTCCATTCAAACGTTCACCCCACCCACCCTCTAGACTGCAAATTGAATACACAAATGTGCCATCATCAAGTCTATTAGAGCTCAAGTTGAATGAAGCCCATATACATGAAGAGACAAATGGACAAGCTAATAAAGAGCAGCAGTGCAGACCTCTGCCTCAACTCAGTTTTCAGCTGAGGCCGACGGGGGTTCTCCCTGCTGGCCGAGTCATTAGCTTGTTCACAGCACGTTCCCAAAGCTTTTCGGCTCGAGGATGCCAAATAAGGCAAGCAATCCCTCCTATGTAAACACAACCAACTCACTGAAACCACAATGGAAGTATTCTATCTTTCTGGCACACCTCGTACCCGCATCGTTAAAAATGACCTCTATTTGTCAACACTCGTCATGGCCTTTGTTTTATTAGAAACACAAAACCGCACTGAAACAGGACAACAGATAGAAAACATGACACGTATAAAAGGAATTTAGACTGCTCACATAGTTCACTGGTAAAAAGTCGCACACATACATTATATGCATATTGGAAAAGGGGGAAGTGAAAGATGTGAGGTGCAATTTAGTATATATGATGGTCATCAAGTCTCTTTTTTTTATCAAGTTGGTCATCGCAAAGCATCATCAACAATTATTGCTTCAGTAACGTGTTTATCGTTGTCACATGTTAACATAGCTCGTCAAAATTCCTCCATGATGACATTTAAAATAGCTTATCACAGTAAATACAGTGCCATTGCTCACACAAAATCACAACATGACCAATTTAAGTTGTAAAAATAAGTTAGAAATGTTTTTTTTTTTTTTTTTACAAAAACACTAAAAATGCTTAATCCACTAAACAGTGACAACATTGTGTATGAGGAGATATGTAAAATTTCTCTTTTTTTTGCCCCTCCCATAAAATCTCCAAAGTCCTCGATGAAGGCAAGCCATTCATATTGTTCCATGTGCCATTCCAGAGAAGGACGATGGTGCAAGTCCGATCCTAATTAACTTCTACAAACAAGGAATACAGATTCAGTCCAGAGACGTCTCCTTAGAGGCTGAGTGAAATATGAGAGAGAGCGAGAGATGTTTTTAGGAAGGAATAACCGGTTACAATTAACTCATTCACTGCCATTCACAAATGTATTCGGGAATTGAAAATATGATGTAGAGCGCCATTCCCGAATGTGTTCGGGTTTTGTTTTTTTCTTGTTTGGGTGCCGATAAAGCGCTGGCCGTGGCCTCTGGCAATGTTTTTCCTTTCCACAAGGGGGCAGCATTTCCTTTTTTTCCCCATGTTAGCGCTTTGTTTCAGCTTCAGTTGTTGTTAAAGCGTTATACTGTATAAACCGATATGTATGTATTTCATTGTATTTTGGACAGCCACCATCATTTCAAGCTCATATAACTCCAGACCCATATCATTTAAGAATTAACAATTTTTTTCTGATGAAAGAGGAGAGTATAATACTCTATACATACATATAATACTCTATATATATATATATATATATATATATATATATATATATATATATATATATATATATATATATATAGAGAGAGAGAGAGAGAGAGAGAGAGAGTTCCACCATGTTTTCCCTGATTCACTGGTGGAAAGACACTTTGATCCTCTCCTCTTTCATCTAGAACTGCTTCATGTAACAAAGAGGGTACAGAAAGTGCTTAAGAAGGAATGCCTCTGTGTATTTGTGTTGTCATATTGTCTTTGTGCTGTCATGTTATTTAGTTTTTTTGTTCTTTTGACTTCAAGACGGCGCCGTGAGAGTGGCTGCCTTTCCAGCAGCTCATGTATTTTGTTTTTCTACTTTCATTCCTTTCATCACTTTGCTGCTGTGAAATGTAAATTTCTCCACTGCGAGACTAATAAAGGCAAATCCAATACAAATCCAATAAGGGTTCTTACGCTGCATTGAATGTTTATGTAGTCCTATAACTCAATATTCGGTGGGTCCTGGAATTGGAGTGACAATGTCAAAAACCCTGGCAATGGAGTGGACACATTTATGCACGTCACCTGGCAGTGAATGAGTTAATTGACACTCATTAGTATGACGGCAGTTTTTTCATTTTTATATGTATATTTTTTTAAACCTTGAAAATTCTTCAAAAGATACTAATACCATTTCAACATGCTTTTTCTCCATCACCCTCTACAATAAAAGTTGAAAAACCAGCAAAAGTACAGTATTGTATTATGTTCTGGTGTATGTTCTGGTGATATTGTTGGGCTAAATGTTGTTCTTCCTGGTTCAGCTCTCCATTTGTATAGTCTAAATATTAAATCAGCAGAAAGCAAGGTGATATACAAAAAAAGGAATATTTATTATCAGGCAGCGAGAGGATGTTCTCCAGGGGATAAGCTAGGCCAAGGGACAGAGAGGTAAGAGCAAGAGCGAGCAAGAGCTCGTCTCAGACATTTATAAACAACAGGAGTGATGTCACTTTGGAAAGGACCTATCAGTAATATGTAGTATTATTATAGTGTAATATGTAGTATTATTAGACTGAAACATGATCGGTAGATTTCTACAGTAACTAAGTACAAGCTGACTACATGTATACTAATTAACATATACACATAACTAAAGTACATACATATATGGATTTACTAATTGATAAGAATAAGTAGAAATGAAATAACAGGATGTTTTTAGCATGTGTATCAACTAGTTCTAACATTATATTTTGCTTTATTGATTTTAAAATACATTTTCAAATGATCTATTCGTATCATTTGTTAAACATTTTATGTACATTCCACCATGATAATTGTCTGTTTTGATTATTGCAAGATATTCGAGAGTGGATGAAACTTACCTCTGCTTTAGTCGCTTCTGTGGAAGTGCTCTGGAAAGATACAGAAAGAATTGTCTTTAAAAAGAACGCACACAGGTACCTGTAAATATCACTTTCGAACATATGTTTGCATTGCCTCGAGTCATTTGCTTACTTCAGAACTCAACATTATCCAAGGTCACGCACAGTGTGAAAACGAGTGTCTCATTTTGACAATTCACAATCATCGAGCATTTGGGTCACTGCAAATCTTGCCATTTTAATGTCCATGTCGGCACCGATCATGTCATTGACACATTTTTTCTCTGAGACAGACAATCTCATTTGTGACAGGATTTAATGCAGTAAAAACTGGAATTAAATCTGTCGAGGTGTGACAATTACCTGGATACTGAACTGTGAAACCAGAGTCCACAAGGAGTGACTGATACTCGGGTGGGGTTAGGATCGACCAGCCTTTGTGGTTGCTATGGATTTATCACTTCGTTCATATTCATATTTATGTTGGAATGCAGTGGTGGGCCGTCAGGGCCTGCAAGGCCTTCTCTGCTAGCCTCAAAATATCTGAATCACCAACTAATGTAAAATATGTTTTGTCCATGAATTCTTATTAAATAATTCCAAATTGCCTTTCAGTTTCCTTTCATTATCTTTTCCCTGTTGTGCTGCTTCCATTTGTGTTATTTTCTATTTAAGGATTTAACCAATCACATTTCAGCCATCATGTGTTACCAGGTTCAGAAATCTACATGGACACCTTCACAATCAGTTCTGCAGGCCCTGGAGCATAAAAAAATCAATGTCGATCACACTGTTGCTCTAACCAATCAGAGTTCGAGTTGGCAACCTAAGGCCTGCTCGAAGGTGCTGGCAACGTCAGAGTTTTCGCAAATTATGATCTATGATTGGCTAGTCACTACCCAATCATAGTATCACTAGTCGCTAGTGATAAGCGCATACTGGCCAGAGCTAGCGGTTTTGTCAATCCACAATGGCTGAAGGAGGAGAAGAAATGGATTTGGTTGCAGATTTATTGTTAAAGCCATTTTCAAGACAGACTTTTCAAGAAGGTTATCATGAATCAACACGTTCATAGTGCAAATTCAAACAGTTTAATGACAGCATTTAAGTTTCTTCAAGTCACAAGTTATTTCATGGCCAACGCATCCTCTAGTGGACGTTTAGTAAATCACACCACACTCGTAGCTGTGGAGTGATTCAGACGTAGCACTATTGAAGGCCGAAGAGTGACATGCACGGCCATGCACCGAATGTTCCTCTTTGAGAAATCACCTTTAGACATGTTGTCGTTTCTATAAAGGTAAAACCGTTTCGTTAAAGGGTTTTGCAAAACTGTAGAGAAGCATAACCATGTAATCACAGTCTTTGCAAGTTGTCTCGACCCTGTTTAAAATACATTCGGTTTTATTAAAATTACTGCATATGCAATTGCAAATTTACTCATTGCGGGACGATAAAAGGCTTTTTGATTCATTCTGATTCTGATCAGACATGTTGTGGTAGCCTCCAGAAAATGGGCCACTGAAAAAGGCTGACAAACTACAGCAGGGGCTGGCAGCAAGAAACTGGTGCCCCCTAGTGGCTATGAAAGCTTAACCAAATCAAACATTGTGTGTTATTAAGTGGCATCACGTCCATTTTCACCTGTATATGTTGGGGTCCAGCAGCATGGCAGTTTCCTGTGGCAACTGGGATAAGTGCACCACTTTGGTCTTCAGATGAGATCGCTCCGTTTCATTCACCCAAACGTCAGGAAGACTGGAAGGAAACACATTGAGGGAATATGTTGTCAAGTGAGGTCAAGAAAAGAAGGGATGAAGTGGCAGTCATGATGAGTGAAAGAGGCCCTTCAGCCCCGGGAACGTTAACACCTTGCTTAGCGTGACAGGACACGCCTTTGCCCTGACACACACATAAATATAGGAGTTGATTTGAAAACAGGAAAGGACAGACATCATACCAATTTCAGTCAGCATGTGATGCAAGTGCACATAAAACTATCAAAAGCACTTAGAGATAAGTTGCAGCAGCAAGAGCAAAAATTATTGAGATATCGTTGAGACGAAGGTGAAGTGGGATGACAAGCTCACGCACATGCAAATGATGGGTTGCAGTGCTCAGTGGCACCTTACTGTATTCACGTCAGCACAGGCACCTTGAAAGGAGGGAGTGTGCAAGATCTGGGGAGGGAGTGTGCAAGATGGAAACAAAGAGCTAAGCAAGTCGACTTTGCCCGCACTTACACCCCATCCCTCACAGCCCACCCTCATCTCGACCCCCAGCATTCCCCTCGTCATCATGTGCGTCATCACTGGAGCCCCCTGAGACACGCACGCACACACACACACACACACACACACACGCGCGCACACACACACACCCTGCCAAATCGCTGATTCACATGCTTTAATCAGTATGTTTGGCGTGATGGTAGTTCACATGAAGTGCATTTAGGCCACTGGAGGAAGATTGTAGAAAAAATAATAAGAATAAAAAATGGAAATGGAAAGGTGTTTTCCAAAAGGTCAGGGAAAGGACATAGGAAATGTATATGCAAAGTTATTTCATTTGCATTTCCTGTATTTTACTGTCAGCAATTATTTGCTTGCTCACTTTACAATGCTGCAGGTCAAACAAGTCACACAATGAAAATTAGATGAACAGGATTGAATGTGAACAACAAAGCTTAACTGATTCACTGGCATTCCCAAATGTAATTTAAAATATGACGTAGAGCGCTTGTCCCGAATTTGTTTGGGTTTTGTTTTATTCTTGTTTGGGTGCCAAAAAAGCGCTGGCCATGGCATCTGGCAATGTTTTTCCCTTCCACAATGGGAAAGCATTTCCCTGTTGTCCATGTTTGCGCTTTGTACCCGCTTCAGCTGTTATTAAACCGCGATATAAACCAATATGTATTGCATTGTATTTTGGACAGCCACCCTCATTTCAAGATAATATAACTCCAGACACATATCATTCAAAAATTAACTCTATTTTTATTATGAAAGAAGAGAGACGAAGGTTTCTAACGCTGCATTGAATGTTTGTGTAGTCCTAAAACTCAATATTCTGTGGGTCCTGGAATTCGAGTGACAATGACAAAAACCCTGGCACTGGAGTGGACACATTTTTGCACGTGAATGGCAGTGAATGAGTGAAGAATTATTTATATAAGATTAACCTGTGCTGAGGGTTCGATTTAAAGCAGACAGTGAAGATGATGAACTTCAGCTGCTACTGTCGTGCTGAGTTAATTTAACATGCAAGGTCAGTGAAACAATAATAGTGTACTCTAAAATAGTCCAATATTTGATCGTAAAAAAATGCTATTTTCTGGGCATGTGTCCACCGACATGGAAAAAAAATAACAATAAAAAAAATATACTGTATGTGTACAATATATGAGGTTGAGGAATATTTTCGACAACAATCAATTTATGGATTTGCTTTAAGACAACGATACATCTGAAAGTCATCAAGACGATTGAAGGTTAGAGTTTGAACTTTGAAGTAGTGCAAAGAAGCAGCCCCCACCCTTACTGCCCTTCCTTACGCATTATTAACATTGGGCTTGGTCTCAAGTTCGCTTCCGCGGACAAAGTAAACCTCCAAATGACAAACAGCTGCATGCTGAGTTTTAAATGCCCAGTAAACATTCAATTGTATAAAGGCTTTGTAAACATCCAATTGTATTCCAAGCGTCACGCTCACATGCGTTTGCTCAACCGAAGCGTTACCCAAAACATGTCAGAGTGACTTTACAGTGGCAAAATCAGAGCCAAGAGTCATTCAAATCTGCTGCACACACTCTACAATGCGCACGCAAACTCACAGGGAGACTTCATTCATTTGGTCGACCGAAATTTTTTTCAAAAATGTGTCTGGTTTGCTTTCCAGCGAAGAATGTTATTTGTCTTGATTATTGAAGGGGCAGAAACTTGCTTTTTTCTAGGGAAGTCTCTTTTGGGAGAGCTACTGTGGGGGATTGCCTGCTTGTGAGAAGTGCATATTTAAAATGTAGATTGATGGCTGCTGCCTAATCTCGATGGTTGCCGAGATGACAGGAGCAATATATTGAACACAAAATAACAGCGTATATTCAATTGTTGGCATATCAAAAGGCTTTCTTTGGGACTCAGCACAATGAGTGCAGAATCCAAATGTCATTTTAAAAGACATTTCTGCGCAAAGGAGAGAGTTGCATGCCTCAATAGAGGCGTTATTGAGACATTTCAACACAGCCAAATAAGAGTGTATTTATTTCCACATCCATCAGTACCGTATTTCTTGGTGTGTTAGGCGCGCCCAAAAGCCTTGATTCTCTTCAAAAGATTACCTTATACACAGGTGGGCCTTATATGTGAAGTAAGATTGAGCCACAACAGGTCTTGCAACTACTGTCAGCCGACTCCAGTTCCCCCTGTAGAAGAAGCCGTGCATAAGCCCAGCCTCTATTGTAGCACCTTATACTGTGGTGTGCCTGATATTTGGAAAACTTTAATAAATTTATATATTATATTTTCTTTTTTTTTTCATTGAATTATAGTCCGGTGCGCATATATATGGAACAAGTTTGAAAATACACCATTCATTGGGGGTGTGCCTTATACTCCGGTGCGTCTTATACACTCGAAAATACGGTAATATCTGTTTGACATTGACTGCATTGTTCGTCACAACCATTGGTCAATAGCTAAATGAGGTTGTGGAAGCCTCGATTTCCAATCGGCAAAAAAACTTAAAACTTCAAATCTGCTTGCGAGCCGACTCTTGGGCATACAGTAAATATGAAGTTGGGAGACATCTGTTTGTTATGTTTTCATATAGGCAGTGTTTGGTTGCACAAGTTGCATTGGCAAAAAAAATAAAAACAAGATAAAAAATGTAAAGGTTGTCAAATAAAAATGTGCTCATCAAAAACCACTGGTGAGCCGTGCATGTCAACCCTAGTCCTTCAATCGTGCCTGATTCAATCCACAGTTGTGAGTGTGGTGTGATTTGCTACATGGCCACAAGAGGGTACCATTGGCAAGGAAATAACTTGTGACTTGAAGACAATTGAGAAATACTGTCAGTAAACTGTTCACATTTTTACTATGAATTTATGGATTCATGATAATCTCATAGAATTGCAATATTATTTGGATTGGATTGGATTGGATTGGATTTGCCTTTATTAGTCTCACAGTGGAGAAATTTACATTTCACAGCAGCAAAGTGATGAAAGGAATGAAAGTAGAAAAACAAAATAGATGAGCTGCTGGAAAGGCATTATTTGCTATTTTTGCTAGCTTCGGGGCTGTCTAACCTTTCTTAATGATGTCCATCTATTCTTGAAAAGTCCATCTTGAAAATGGATTTAACAGTACACAGTGAGACCTTGGCTTAGGAACTTAATTGGTTCCAAGACAGTGTGTGTAAGGCGAAATGTGTGTATATAAAAAAAAAATCCCATTGGAAACCATTAAAATGAGAATAATCCATTCGCAGGTCTCCATAAAATATAATTTTCAACTAAATAAGCCTTAAACTACACACAACATACCTTATTCTATGTATAATAAATGTGCTATTGTATTGCAATGAAAGAAATACACTGCACTGTATAATAAAGTCACTTTATTTACACTTGTGATGTTCGTTGATGGCTCTTAATAGCCATAGTCTTTTCTGGATGGAACTGTTCAATAAAACCCTACACATCTTTCCACTTAGCAAATCAAATCCTGTGTGTTGAGGACCTCATTATGGTCAGCAACAAGCTCCTCGATGTCATCTGCATCCACTTCGCGTCCCATGTTCTGTCCAATGGAAACAATGCCGTCCAAAACAACAGAGTCATGAGGATCAAATCCTTCAAAGTCCCTCTCAAGGATGCATGCGGGCCACAAATTCTTCCATGCTGCTTTCAAGGATCGAAGGGTAACATCATGCCAAGCCTTTTCTATCAGCTGAACACAATGATTGGATTGGATTTGCCTTTATTAGTCTTACAGTGCAGAAATGATACACATTGAAATGGACTTAGCATATCCGCTAAACGGCTAAATCAGACAAACGCACACCTCGTTCGTGTTTCTCAATGATCTCCTTCTTCTCCTCGACTGTAATTTTATTGTGTGTCTTCTTTGGCTGAACACGAGACTGTGGTGTCTTTTTCGGTCCCAAAAAAGCAAAAGTATCTGTAAAAAAACTCTTGGAGGTGATCGACGTGTGTGTGTGTCTGTCTGTCTGTCTGTCTCTCTCTCTCTCTCTCTCTCTCTCTCTCTCTCTCTCTCTCTCTCTCTCTCTCTCTCTCTCTCTCTCTCTCTCTCTCTCTCTCTCTCTCTCTCTCTCTCTCTCTCTCTCTCTCTCTCTCTCTCTCTCTGGATCGACATGTGCATTCAGAGAAAGGGGGTGTGGAAAGGCAGGCCAGCTGGGGCGCTTTTCGGTCATGTGCTTTGGTGTTCTTCCGCGGAAGATTACTCCGCCAGCCGTGGTGGGGGGTGTGTATCGCGAAAAGTAATGCATAATCCAAGGTTTAATTTTCCTAAATTTAACGTTCGTAAACCGGAAAGTACGTAAAGCAAGGTGTTCGTTAACTGAGGCCCCACTGTATCTGCAATCAAATCCGTTTCTTCTCCTTCCGCCATTGTGGGTTGAAAAAAAAAACGCGGCTGAAATGAAAAAAATCGATAAAAAAAAGCGGCTAGTGATACTATGATTGGCTAGTGACTAGCCAATCACAGTTTGCCTTCGAACAGGCCTTGGGTTGCCAACTTGAAACCTGATTGGTTATAGGAACCGTTTCATTGACAATGATTTTTATGCTCCACGGCCCGCAGACCTGATTGTGAAGGCGTCCAGGTCGATTTCTTACCCTAGTAACAAATGATGGCTGACATGCGATTGATTAAATGCTTAAATATGACAACACACATCTGGAAGTAGCACAAGGGAAAGGCAATTAAATGAAGCTGAAAGACAATTTGGAATTATTTAATAAGAATTTATGGACAAAGTATAATTAACATCAGTCCGTAATTCAGATATTTTTAGTCCAGCAGAGAAGGCCTAGCAGGCATTGACGGTCCACCACTCTCAAATACAAAAACATTTTGAAAACGTTGGAACTAAACTAAAATGCTGTGCAAGTGTTTAATGGTGGCTTGTACTATAGAATGATATTATCCAGAGTCAACACTTGTAGCCAAAGCAAACAGTGTGCTGCTGAATGCAAAGAAAATGGATATTCTTCACTGGCATGCATGAAAACTTGGCAAAACATTTCAAGGTCAGGCAGTCATTGACTGCTTCAAATTTCATGTCCAAGTCAGAAATATAGCCTTCTCATTAAAAAGAGAAAAGAAGATCATTTGTAAAACTATCCCAGATTCGTTGAACTTACAGTAAACTTTTTTAAAAGAGTGTTTACTGGAATCACATTTTGCCTCATATTCAGTCATTCCAAGTGCTCAGAAGGGAGTTAATGAGTGCCAGAGAGCCACAATGTGAAATGGTTGATACCAACATTAATAATGTGGCTTCCACGTAGAGAAAACTTGCTGCTGTGTTAACAAAAGGCACAATGAAGTCTTTTTTTTGGTTGTCGCATCCATGTTAAATCATACCATTGGTAGGACTCGATGAAAAGGTTTCTTCTGCCATCATCTGTACTTCTTTGAAGGCGTCAGGCGTTTTGTTCCTCATCCGTAGAGCTTCGTCAGTGAACTAAAGTTATGCTGGTAACTCTGGCCCTAAATATATCTGCCCATCATCTATTTTCTTTGGCTAAGATTTTAACCTCATTGTCGTCAAATGCATGATTGCTTGCTTTTAAGTGCAGATATACTGCACATTGAGGCCCACAAGCATTGTCCCTGCGATGTTGTTAAAGTATTTTTTTGAGCATTTGTTTAGTTTCCCCAATGTATTGCTCTTTACAATCTTCATTTACAACCTTAGAGCAGGGACCTATCAGAGCAGAGGTCTGACACCGCCACCTCAGTCCATTAGGGATATATACAGGGCCAGACTTACCAGCACAACTTTAGTTTGGTGACAAAGCTCTTCGGATGAAGACTAAACGTCCGACACCTTCAAAGAAGTATAGATTACGCCTGAAGAAACCTTTTTCCTCGATAGACCACTCCTGTACGACTGAGAGCCTCCACAGATCCATTGGTACTCCTCTTCCTGACGAATGTTCAACCAAGAATTGTGCTTTTCCTTCGGAACCCCCAAAATTGGGACAACACGGAGGCATTACCTCAAGTAAGTTGCGCCTCAGGAATCTAGCCGCTACTTTCGAAACCATGTTATAAGATCTCTTTTCCATCTTGGATGAAAACTTCCACTCCTCCAAATCATTTTCTTTCTAACACAGAGATTTAGACCTTAAGTTCAGTTGAGACCTTTTGAGATGACCAAAAGTCATCAGTTTGTTCCCCTTTAAAGGACAAACGACACAATTTTTTTGTCTTATAACTGACATCAGAAAAAAGTTTTATAGCATCTAAAATACCCAAAACACGCAGGCTGATATTTTTAGTCAAATGCAAAACACCAATAAAAATGAGTTAAAGTGTCCCAAAACTACTTCAAAATGACCTCGGAATGGCGAGTTTCAGAAGGCCCCGCCCCCTTGTTCGTGACGTCACGACAAGACGACTTGCTTTGCTCCAGAATGAAAACAATGGCTTCAGATTCGGAGAAGATGCTTTCTTGTTACTCATTCAGTTAAGAATGATTCAAATAGTTCTGAATAGGAAAGCATCAATGTTTGCAATCGAGTAAAGAAGTGTGTCTCCTGGGAATTTGTGTCAGCGAATATCAAATAGTAGTCTTGTTGCATCACACAACGATTCACCATCGCTTTATGTGTTTTCCTTCTAATTTTGCCATCAACAAGGACCAACACGATGTTTTCAGACCAAACAAAGTACCCAAAATGCATTGTGTGTCGCTTTCTCAGTCAGGGGCGTTCCAGACGTGACGTCACGCATCGTCATCAACTCGAAAACAAGACTTCCTGAATATTCAGCGTGAGTCTTAAAAACGTAAAATATAGCTATATGCTGTGGAATCTTTGTAAAATACGCTCAATAGTAATAATTGTCCTTTAAAATTTCTGTTTACAAACAAAGTATGTCTTTACCTTTCAAGCCTTTGTTTCATCCATCTCACTTGACAACTTTTCTGTTCAATTGAACACTTTTCCTTCTACCCACGTCCCCTTTGCTCTCAGATCATCTTCAGAAGATGTGCAGTCAGAGCCTTTAATAAGAGTGCAGTAGTGGCTTTCCCCTCAAGCAACAACAGAGAGTATTTCTGTGAAGCACACTAACAATGAAACAAGCCCCATTTATTGGCGCAGTGCTGACCCCGCATGGCCTTTTAAATTTGTCCACAAACACGCACCGAGGTCCCCCTCCACTCAGCTGTGGTTCATAACTTTGCTGCTGTGTTACTTCCAGGTAGAGTGAACGCTGCCGCTGCTCACCCGCACAAAAAAAATCTGTGACTGTAAAGTGTCCTTCAGAGTTTTGAAAGGCGCTTCTAAATTAAAAATTAAATGTATGTATGTATTATTATTATTATTATTATTATTATTATTATTATTATTATTATTAACATTTCTATCACATACTTTTGAGGTTCTCTGGATACATACTGTTATATACCCAAAACATTACAATTACTGCGTTATGAAAGGAAGAGGAAAGGAAACAAATAAATAAATAAATAAATAAATAAATAAATAAATAAAAATCATATATAATGTAATATGATAATTTGAGTCATTCATTCATCAGCACTTGCTGTACCCTCTTTGTGACATGAAGCAGTTCTAGATGAAAGAGGAGAGGATCAAAGCCTCCTTTCAGCAGTGGATCTGGGAGAGTCATGGTAGAATGTGCACGTCTACTACACGCAAAATGTTGCAAGCAAACACGAAGCTTTAGCATCCATTGACGAAAAGACATTGTTTGTTTGTACAGTGGGAACCGTCAAGGCCTGCAAAACCTTCTCTGCTGGCCAAAAAATATCTGAATCACAGACTGATGTTAATTATATTTTGTCCATTAATTGTTTTTACATAATTTTAAATTGTCTCTCAACTTCCTTTGATTGCTTTTCCCCTGTTGCGCTGCTTTCAGATGCGTGTTTTAGTTTTCAAGCATTTAACCAATAACATATCAGCCATCATTTTTTACCCTGGGCAGAAATCTAACTGGCTGCCTTCACAGTCAGTTCTGTAGCCTCTGTCGCATCAAATGTGTCGATCAAACTGTTGCTTTAACCAATCAGATTTTGAGTTGGCAACCCAAAAGGGGTACCAACGCCTTCGTGCAGGCTTTGGTAAATGTCAGTGTTTTTGCAAACAATGATTGGCTAGTCACTAGTAAATCATAGTTTGTGAATTATGATTGGCTCGTGACTAGCAAATCATAGTTTGCGAAAACTGCTCTTATCAATAGCCGCTAGCGACAAGAGCATACAGGCCAGAGCTAGCCCACTGTATCGTGGCGAGCTGCATAAGCAAACATATTGTTGTGTTGATTTAATCGAGATTTTGTCAACACACAATGGCTGAAGGAGGAGAAGAAATGGATTTGGTTGCAGATTTACTGTTAAAGCCGTTTTCAGGACCTACTTTTCAAAAAAAGGTGAACATCATTAATAAAGGTCGGGATAGCAAAAATAGTCAAAATGAGGTTATTATTGATGCTTCGCCATCCTTCGCCAATCACCTTCTCTGTGGTGTGACACAGCAACTTCTGACCCCATATCACAAATCCACGTTGGTGGTAAAAACATTAATAACAGTATTTCTTTCTTTACAAGTTATTTTCTTGTTAACTGTACCCTCTAGTACCGTACAGGACGTGTAGTAAATCACACGACACTTTTTACATTGGCAGCTGTGGATTGATTCAGACGTGGCAATACTGAAGGCCTAGGAGTGACATGCAATTGTACGAAGTTGTACTGAGGTACGATAATTTTGCCCTTACACCAGTGATGTGTGATTGCAGTCAGAATACTTCGGTTTTTCAATTTTCCAATTATTTCACAACAGGAGAAGATGTACTCACATGTCCTCAGGTATCCAATGTAGGAGAACTTTCACTTTTCCTGAGCCCTCTTTCCTTTTGGCCAGCACCTGCACCGCAACAAATAGAGACAAACATACAAACAAACAAACAAATAAACAAACAAACAAACACTTTTTTAGAAAATTAATTTGTAAAATGTATTACGGTCATGGTTATTTGCACCACCAAGAAGAAATGGTTAGAAAAAACAACGGCATACATAGAAAAGTTGAAGGAACAGATTGTGTCCAATTCGCGTAAAAATTCAAAGCAACCTGTGATCCAACAAGCACGATGGAACCATTTTTCTTGCGCGAATATATATCCTCCTTCCACGAACGATGAGGCTTTATAATTCAAACATCCCACTGAATGAAGTTTTACATTTTCAACGGAACCCAGCCTTTGTTACCCTTCACCAGCAAGCATTTGAAGATAATCTCCTGGTTGGTAGAATGGATGAGCATTTATTCATTGTCATATTTTCAGTCAAATATACATGGCAGCCATTATGAAATGCCTTGTTTCTACCAAACAAATCGAGCCGCAAGCAGGAAAGAGACAGTGGATACAGTACAGAAAATATAAGACCACTGTCACATTTCACATGACATATTGTGCTTATGTCTGTGTAAGCTCTCAGTCGTACAGGAGTGGTCCATCGACGTCATCTGTATTTCTTTGAAGGTGTCGGACGTTTCGCTTCTTATCCAAGAAACTTCGTCAGCAAACTAAAGTCTTACTGGTAGTTTAGGCCATATATCTAAATCCCTACTGTCCAGACATGGCGGTGCCGGACTCTGCTATGATAGGTCCCTGCTCTCAGGTTGGGGGGAGCAGAGGACTACTCCCTGCAGCTGCTCCACTGATAGTTCCTATCGTTCTGACGAACGACTGACCTGGTTGCCCCACTTCGACCGGTATCACCTCATCAGTATTACTAATCCTATGTTGCCTAAACAGGCTATTGTATGAATGATCCAAATTGAACCTCACCACACCAAACCGGTTTAATAAAGGATTTAGTTCTTCTTCTTTTCCTTTCGGCTTCTCCCCTCAGGGGTCGCCACAGCTTTTGGTCGCACAGGTTTTGTGCATCCTCTTCTCTCAAACCAGCTACCTTCATGTCCTCTTTGACCACATCCATAAACCTCCTCTTCGGCCTTCCACTCGGTCTCCTGCCTGGCAGTTCAAGGCTCAGCATCCTTCTCCCGATATAGTCACTCTCTCTCTTCTGGACATGTCCAAACCATCTCAGTCTGGCCTCTCTGACTTTCTCTCTAAAGCCTCTAATATGAGTTGTCCCTCTAATGTACTCATTCCTGATCCGATTCAACCTGGTCAGTCCCAAAGAAAACCTCAACATCTTCAGCTCTGCTACCTCCAGCTCTGTTCCTGTCTTTTCTTTAGTGGCACTGTTTTCAGTCCAAACATCATGGCTGGTCTGACCACGGTTTTATACACTTTTCCTTTCATCCGAGCTGAAACCCTTCTATCACACATCACACCTGACATTTTTCTCCAGCCGCTCCAGCCTGCCTGGACACGCTTCTTCACCTCTTTTCCACACTCTCCTGTGCTCTGGACAGTGGACCCCAAGTATTTAAAATCCTACACCTTCTTTATCTCTTCTCCCGGTAGCATAACTCTTGCACTTGGATCCCTCTCATTCACACACATATATTCCGTCTTGCTGCGACTGATCTTCATTCCTCTCCTTTCCAGGGCATATCTCCACATCTCTAGTTTCTCCACCACCTGTTCCCTGTTCTCGCTATAGATCACAATGTCATCTGCAAACATCATGGTCCAAGGAGATTCTTGTCTAACATCGTCTGTCGTTTGTGTGTTAATGAAGGATTTAGTTGTTTTATGAAAATTACTTCTTTTAGTCCCCTTTCAAACCATCTATGTTCTTTCGCTAAGATTTTAACCTCATTGTCTTCAAATGAGTGGTTGCTAGCTTTTAGGTGCATATGTACTGCCGATTGAGGCCCACTAGTATTATCTGTGATGTTGTCTTTTTTTGAGAATTTGTACAGTCTCCCCAATGTACTGCTCTTTACAATTTTCATTCTTACAATGTATTGAATAAACTACATTACAGTGAGACCTCAACTTACAAACACCTTATATTCCGAACTTTTCACATTACGAACGTCAAATTTATGAAAATTAAGCCTTATAATAAGAACAATTTTCATATTACACACTTCGGCGAAAGTCTGTAGACATAATCTTCTGCGAAGAACACCAAAGCACACGACCTTCGGCTCTGGCGGAGTGAACCTTCGGCAACCGAACAGCGCTCCAGCCGGCACTCCTTTCCACACCCCCTCTCATTTAATGCACACGTCGATTGCCTCTGAGCTTTTTGCTGATAATTTTACGATTATGACACCGAAAAAAAAACCCACCACAGGCTCGTGTTCAGCCCAAGAAGAAACAAAATAAAATCACTGTCACGGAGAAGAAGGAGATAATTGAAAAACACGAACGAGGTGTGCGTTTGTGTGATTTAGTGGGCGAGCACGGCTATGCTAAATCAACCATTGCTACCATCCTTCGCAAGAAAAAAGCCATTAAAGGTGCGTGTGTAGCTAAAGGTGTTTCCGTGCTCTCAAAGCGACAGTCTCAGGCAATCGAAGAAGTTGAAGAACTTCTGTAAATTTGGATTAACAAAAAGCAGCTATCCGGCGACAGCGCGAGTAAAGCTATTTTATGCAAGAAAGCACGGCTAATTCACGCCGATATCGTCGTGCGCCAACCTGGAAGTTCGGCGATTATTGAGGATTTTAAAGGCAGTAACGGATGGTTCGAGAACATCTGAGGGGGAGGAGGACGAGATGGCTGCAGCATCAAGTGAGCTCATAAAGGCAATGTTGGCAAAGTGGAATGATGTGCAGTTCCATCCAGAAAAGACTGTGGCTATGACAATCATCAACATGATGAATGATAATGTGATGCCTCAGCTTCGTAAGACCTTACAAGTCAGAAAGCAACAGGTGTCAATTAAGAGGTTTTTAATCAGCAAAAAGGATGAGGAGTCTCCAAAGAAGCAAAGAGAAGCCACACCAGAGGTTAAGTTACCAACAGTCCTTATGGAAGGTGACTCTCCTTCCATAAGAACCATCAAAAAGGTAAATACAGCTTTATTTTACAGCACAGTTTATTTCTTTAATTACAGTCCTTATGTAATGTGCCTCTCTTTCCAAACAGCAAGTCCCTTTGACCTTCGACCTCCAACGCCATCCATCAAGCCATCAATGACCATCACAAATGTAAATAAAGTGACTTTATGATACAATGCAGTGTATTTCTTTCATTACAATACAATAGCACATTTATTATACATAGGATAAGGTAGGTTGTGTGTAGCTTTAAGGCGTATTTAGTTGAAAAGTATATTTTATGGAAACCCGGGAACGGAATATTCTTTTAATGGTTTCCTATGGGATTTTTTTTTTTTAGATACACACTTTTCACCTTACACACTCACTGTCCCACTGTCTGGGAACCAATTAAGTTCGTAAGTTGAGGTCTCACTGTACTTTGTTTTTCATTTGGCAGCCTATCTTTTGGATGCACTAATTTTTGCCTTAACGTGTTTATCGGTTTGAAATAAGTAGGAATTTTGTGTTGCCAAAGGACTCTGTAGTTTTTCAGAAACTCCTGCAATGTAAGGTACTGCTACTCCTCTCATTTTTGTATCTTCAGAATTTTTGGTTTCATTCCCTATTCTTTCTTTCTGACATTTGTTCTCCACACAGGAAGGCCGCGGTCAGAATCAATCTCCTAAGGGGCGCACGTGCTAACCAGCCAACTAGCACTCTGCCGCCGAATAATTTGGTTCACCTTTTGCACCAACCAAGCTTTGGTTGTTTCAAGACTGCACAACCACACGTAGCCTACGTAGCCTAATTGATCCTACAATTTCAACTACCGCAACTACAATTTTTATCCCTCTGTTGTACCAGAAATTACCGTATTTTCCGGTGTATAAGGCACACCCAAAAGTTTTTATTTTTTCTTCAAAAGGTGACCCTGCGCCTTATACGCAGGTGCGCCTTATATGTGAAGTAATATTGAGCCACAACAGGTCTCACAACTACTGTCAACAGCCACAACTCCATTTTCCCCTGTAGAAGAAGTAATGCGTAACCCCAGGCTCAACTGTAGAGGGTTATAATGTGGTGTGCCTTATACAGTGATACCTTGGCTTACGAACTTAATTGGTTCCCAGACAGAGTGTGTAAGGCAAAAGGTGTGTATCCCAAAAAATAATAGTTCCTCATCAATTGTGTCCTGTTTAGCTGGGTTGATAGCTTTTTGCCCCAATGTGTACAGATGGCTTGTCCGGGTTATTTGTGGATACCTGATTAATGGTATGTTTTAACCTTGCACTCTGCCTATGAACTATCAAAGTTCACAGTTTCACAGTTTTCTATCCATTTTCTCACTGTCTCTGTGTCGTCTGCCTATCTCTTTAATGTTTAAACCCCTCCATCACTACTGCGTTCTTGACCAAACACATGGCTTTAACCGAAGCCTGAGGGCGGTGAATAGAGGACAAAAACAAGTCGGCTGCCATTTTGTTGTTTGGAGAACGGCCTAACTCTCTCTCTGTCTATCTATTTAAAGTTTGCAGCTCTGTGTTCCTGTCTATCCCCCCCCCCCACTGCTGCGTTCTTGACCAATCACGTGGCTTTAAAGACTGGGGGCGGGGAATAGAGGACAAAAACAAGTCAGTTTCCATTTTATTGTTTGGAGTACGGCCCCACTCTCTCTCTTTCTTATCTATTTAATGTTTGCAGCTCTGTGTTAGTGTAACACCCCCCCAATTGCTGCATTCTTGACCAATCACGTGGCTTTAACCGAAGACTGGGGGTGGGGAATAGAGGACAAAAACAAGTTGAGTGCCATTTTCTTGTTAGGACATGGGGCTCTTTCGCGAACGACACATCCCTCATTGTGGCGCTCCGTGTGCATCACGAAAAATAGTTTGTATGCCAAGGTTAAATGTTCATAAATTTAACGTTTGTTCAACCGAAAAGTTCCTAAGCCAAGGGGTTCGTAAACCGAGGTATCCCTGTATTTGGAAAACTTTTATATATTTATATATATTTGGAAAACTTGTTTCATTCATTGAAGGTGCATCTTATAGTCCAGTGTGCGTTATTATGGAAAAAGTTTGAAAATGCACCATTCATTGGTGGTATGGCTTATACACCAGAAAACACGGTCATTAAAAACTCTTTATAATCGGCAAACTCGAGTTTGCCAATTATAAAGAGTGATGCCTTCTTTATAAACAGGTGAAGGGGCACTTATGCCCACTTTACCTGCTTTAACACAGCCACCAAACCACTCGCAGCATGACTGTCCACGATTCCTAACATTCCAACTTTTGAAAATACTGAAAAACAAATAATTTTCAGTCCCATTGGCCTTCACTTTCTGCATAACATTCAGTCTGTCCTACTGTGTCAGTTTACAGTAAAACTCACACTGGAATTCACATAAAAATTGTCGATAGGAAAAGAGAGAGCTGAAGAAATAACCAGCAGTCTCAAAAATAGCCGCAGACATAACCTCTTGCATCAATTGGCTCTTTTAAGTTAGAAATGTCTATTTTTAGGATTGCGAATGAGCTCACGTTGTTCTTACGCACACAAGTTGTCAGATTTTTTTTTTTTTTTTTTTTACCCCTGTTACTGACTGTGACAGGAACGGAAACTAGTTTGAGGAGAGGATGGAGGACACGAGATGTACTAAAAAAGACCAAGACCCCCAAGAAAAGATTTTCTCACATCTTGCCAGCTTTCACCCCAGAATATATTATGTTTAGTTTGGTCATCGCTTCCAACAGGGTGCTTTTCATACATACAGTTGCGGTGTTGAGGTGTGCATTACACGCAAATATTGAGCTGGGGAAAGAATTGACACACAAGTAGGAATTTAATTTGGATTTGTGAATTTACCACAGGTGGAATAAAGTGGCAGCATGAAAAAGAATAACAGACCGAGTAGCCTGAACTTTGGAAACGTCACAGTAAGTTTTGTAAATACAGTAAAGTCTCGTTATATCGATATCGGTTATATCGATAGTACCGCTTATTACGATACTATTTCTATGAACGCAAGGAGAGGCCCCGGCCGGTCAAATATATATATTTTTTAATTAAAGTGGCATGCAAAAGCCAAAGAAAAAGTGCAATAGGCACTGTGTTCATTAGATGACTATTGTTACTTTTTGTAGATACAGTATATAGTCAGTCAGCCAAACAATTTTTCACACTACAGCTACTTAAAATGAGGCTAAAAACACCATAAAATGTTGATCAATGTCAAAGATACACCCATGGAAAAAATACCTATATTTCAACTTGTCAATCATGAAAACATCATTGTCATGATGCCAAAAGAAATGTTAAATAATTTTGTGTGTTCTGGATTTTGGATGGGAGAAAGGTGCGCATTTCTCCCCATCCAAAACAGTAGAGTTGGGCGACCACTAATTGATTGAGACTGATTGAGAAGGTGATTGCAACCACCTGGGAATGGCCAATTGCCGCTGGGATCTGATTGGCCAGAAGCTCAGGTGAAGCACCTTTAAAACTAGACTGAGCCAGTCACTTCGAGGAGGAAGAAGAGGGACAAAGGACAAGCTGGAGAGCGGTGTTACCTGTGGTCTGTTGAAAGCTGATATCAACTTCAAATAAAGAAAACTCACGATACCCTTCCTGCATCTAGCTGAGTGAACTTTTATCCTCTTTCCACCTGCTTGCTGTCTCGCCGCACGACAATTGGTGGCAGTGGTGGGATCGTTACGCCTTGCTGGAGTGGAAAGGATAAAAGGAAGCCGAGATGGAGAAGGTGGGACGAGGAAGAAGACGTGCAGCACGGGCCAACCAAACTGAACTGGAGAGTTCTGAAGAGGATCAAGGAAACCAGCAGCTTGAGTTGCCCCAAGACGATGCCGTTCTTTATTTCCATGAGGCGTCTGGCCAAGCCAAGGCTGGAACTGGGCAGAGTGAGCCAGAACCGGTGGTGAAGCCTAAGACTCAGACAGTGAGTACCACCAGAGCTCAACTCAATGAGGAATTGGTGAAAGAAATCAGAACTTTCATGCAACACTCTAAAGATAGAGAGGGGGTGTTGATTGAACAAATCAACCAATTAAGAAATCAGATGCTCCTCAACAAGCAAGAATGGACATTTGATTATCAATCGAGTCAACATTATCCTCAAAAAGCAGAGCCGCAAAACACTGACCCTCGAACATCCAGACCAACAAACCTTCCTCCGGCACAAGAAACCTCCAAGTCGGGTTACCTACCATATGCCCAACCCCCACATTTTCCTCATCAAAGACAAGCTGCAGTTCCCATGGTTTCTGAACCGAGAATTCCAGAACTGAGAGAGGGTGAAGATGCAGAAAGTTTTTTCGTCAGGTTTGAAAGAATAGCTAAAACCTGGGGGTGGAATTATAAAGAGTGGGCTGCTCGAGTAGTGACCTTGCTGACTGGAAAGGCACTTGAGGCATATGCTGGCATGGATGAAGAGCAGGCTGAGTCCTACGAAGCCATTAAAGCAGCAGTATTAATCAAATACAACGTTACTGAAGAAACCTATCGACAGAGGTTTCGCAGTACGATTGTTCCAACAGGAGAGACTGTCACAGAAAGTTATAATCGACTGAAAGGACTTTACAGGAGGTGGATGCGCCCTGATCACCGCAGCAAGGATCAGATTGGAGAAGTCGTGATTCTGGAGCAGTATCTGAGAGTTCTTCAACCTGAGGTCCGCATTTGGGTAAAGGAGCACAAGCCTAAGACTGGAGAAGAAGCAGCGGAGTTGGCTGAGCGCTACGTAGCGGCACACCGGGAGTCGTACAGGAAAAAGGGACCATCGGCAAAGCTGAAATACGAGAGCCCTCAAACCATTCAACATGCGGACTGGGGTAAAGCTGACAATGGGGCTCAGAGACAGTCTGGAAAGTTTCAACCAAGAGGTGACTTTATTTGTTTTAATTGTCAGCAACGTGGCCACAAGGCTTCCGTGTGTCCTGTACGCCAACCCAGAGCCGTAGAATTTTGTTCAGTTCCTAAAGCTGGGCAGGAAAGCTGTCCAAATGGAAATTATTGCAAACATAGACATACAACATCTGTTACGGTAAATGGGAAAGTGGTAAAAGCACTGGCCGACACAGGCAGCAATCAAACATTAGTCAGAGGGAGTTTAGTCAGTAATGACATGCTCAATTATGATCAAGTTGTAAATATTACTTGTGTTCATGGTGACAGTCATGATTATCCCACCACCAAAATGACCTTTGAGATTGATGGCCAATTTTTCATACTTAAGGTTGGCGTATTGAAGAATTTATTTTATGATGTCGTGTTGGGGGATGATTTTCCTGTATTGGACAATGTTGTCCATAAAATTGCGAAGGATTGCACATGTATGGCAGTCACTAGGTCTCAAACAAAAGGTTTGGAACCATTGCCTAATCTTGATGATACACTTGTCCAAGCAGGAGGCAAGGTAAAGAAAAGTAGACGACAGCGCAGACAGGAAAAGAACTGGAGATGCGTTCCTTCTAGCATTCCAATGCAAACTGGTATGGAGGGCACGAGCATTAAAGCAGAGTGGCAGATTCCAGAGAACTTTAAGGATCATCAAAAAAATGATCCAACTTTGAAATCACTGTTTGAGAAGGTTTATGAGGTTGATGGGGTGCCAGTGAATAGCACAAAGTGTTTAGGAAAATTCACCGGAGACCCGTTTATGTTAAAAAACGGCTTATTGTATCTCTCTGACACTGCAACACCTAGATTAGTTATCCCTACCATTTACAGGCAGCTCATCTTACATTTAGGACACACTATTCCTTGGGCTGGACATCTAGGACAGGCAAAGACGTATGACAGAGTCAGTCAGCGATTCTATTGGCCAGGGCTCTATAAAGATGTACAAGAATATTGTAGGCAATGTGGCACTTGTCAGATGGTTGCACCAGCAAAAAAAATCTGATAGGGGCTACTTACAGCCATTACCTATCATGAGTGTCCCCTATGACAGGATAGCCATGGACATTATTGGCCCATTGCCAAAAAGTAGCTCAGGATGCAAGTATGCTCTTGTAATTTGTGATTATGCAACCAGGTACCCAGATGTTTACCCATTACGTTCTATGCAGGTGAAACATGTAGTCCGATGTTTGGTTGAGTTATTCTCGAGAACAGGCATACCTAAAGAGATATTAACAGACCAAGGTACAAACTTTATGTCTCACCTGATGAAAGGCCTATATAGCCAGCTTGGAGTTAAAGGAATAAGAACCACTCCTTACCATCCTGAAACCGATGGTCTGGTTGAAAGATTTAATGGGACATTAAAACAAATGCTGAGGAAGTTCATTCATGAAACTGGTAAAGACTGGGACAAATGGCTGCCTTTTCTATTATTTGCTTATCGAGAAGTGCCCCAAGCGTCAACTGGTTTTTCTCCTTTTGAGTTGCTTTATGGTAGACAGGTTCGTGGACCCCTGGACATGCTGAAGGAGAACTGGGTGGCTGGAGAGGCGACGTCACGCAGTGTCATCTCCTATATTCTTCAAATGAGGGACAAGTTGGAGAACTTCAGGGAGATGGCAAAGAAGCACATGGAGGAGAGTCAACGAAACCAAAAGGTGTGGTATGATAAACACGCCAGAGAGAGAGATTTGCACCCTGGACAGAAGGTGTTAATATTGCTGCCTACGGGACCAAGTAAGCTACTGGAAAAGTGGCAGGGCCCGTACACTGTGACAAGGAGAATAGGACCTGTCACATATGAGATTCTCTGCCCTGACAGACAAAAGAAAAAGCAGATTCTACATGTGAACCTCCTGAAGGTGTATGCAGAGAAACAAGTGGAACCATTGAGCTCCCAGAGCCTATTCATCAGAGAAATCTCGGTTACTGAGAAGGAGGAGATGGATGAGGCTGTGATGACACCCAAGAGGGAATGGGGTAATTCTAAAGAGACCTTGTTACACCTGACCCCAAAGCAACAAATTCAGTTAGCAGAGGTAAGGGAATCATTTCCTTCCCTATTCAAAGATAAACCCGGACGAACTAATCTCATCACCCACAAGATTGTGCTCAAAGAAAATAAACCTGTACGTTTGAGGGCATATCTGATTCCGGAGCGGCAGGTTGAACCACTGAAGCAGGAGGTACGAGCAATGCTTGATATGGGGATCATCGAACCATCTAAAAGTGAGTGGTCTAACCCAATAGTGTTAGTACCTAAAAAGGACACCGCTCAACTACGATTCTGCTCAGACATGAGAAAGCTCAATAGTGTCTCATGTTTTGACTCCTACCCTATGCCTCGTATTGATGAGCTGCTGGAGAGATTGGGGCGAGCGAAATTTATTACAACGCTGGATCTGTGTAAAGGATACTGGCAGGTCCCTCTCGATCCCACCTGCAAAGAATACACAGCTTTTCAGATTCCGGGGTTAGGGCTCTTCCACTACACAGTTTTACCATTTGGTCTGCATGGAGCACCAGCGACCTTTCAAAGATTAATGGATATTATCCTGAAGGACTGTTCCAGTTTCTCAGCTGCCTATCTTGATGACGTCGTGATCTACAGTGAAGGTTGGGAGGACCATCTCCTGCACATCAAGACCGTCCTTGGGAAAATACAAGCGGCTGGACTCACAATTAATGAGCAAAAATGCTCCTGGGCACAAGAAGAGGTGCGTTACCTGGGACATTTGATTGGGAAAGGAAAGATTCAGCCCCAGGTGGAGAAAGTGAAGGCCGTGGAGAAGATACCACCTCCCCAGACCAAGAAGCAATTGAGGTCATTTCTTGGGCTGATTGGTTGGTATCGGCGGTTTATTCCACACTTTGCTACATTAGCTGCTCCTTTAACCGACCTGACAAGAAAGAACATCAAATCACCTCTACCATGGACAGCAGCATGTGACCAAGCTTTTAGGGCCTTGAAATATTTCATCATTCAAGCTCCTGTCCTACAGAGTGTAGATTTTGCCAAGGAGTTTCTAGTCCAGGTGTATGCTTCGGATGTTGGTCTCGGCGCAGTTCTGGTACAGGGCAGTGCTGGAGAAGAGAGACCCATCCTGTTCCTGAGTAGGAAACTCTATGAGAGGGAGAAGAAATACTCCACAATTGAGAAGGAGGCCCTAGCCATCAAGTGGGCAATTGACTCACTCCGTTACTACCTCCTAGGACGGGAATTCAGATTACAGACTGACCATCGCGCCCTGAAGTGGATGCACTCCATGCAACACCAGAATGCGAGGATACTGCGATGGTGTCTTGCCCTTCAGCCATACCAGTTCACCATTGAGCATTGCCAGGGTAAGAAAAATATCATAGCTGATTATTTGTCAAGAATGTCTGAACTCTGAGGAGAGGGTGTGAATGATGTCATGATGCCGAAAGAAATGTTAAATAATTTTGTGTGTTCTGGATTTTGGATGGGAGAAAGGTGCGCATTTCTCCCCATCCAAAACAGTAGAGTTGGGCGACCACTAATTGATTGAGACTGATTGAGAAGGTGATTGCAACCACCTGGGAATGGCCAATTGCCGCTGGGATCTGATTGGCCAGAAGCTCAGGTGAAGCACCTTTAAAACTAGACTGAGCTAGTCACTTCGAGGAGGAAGAAGAGGGACAAAGGACAAGCTGGAGAGCGGTGTTACCTGTGGTCTGTTGAAAGCTGATATCAACTTCAAATAAAGAAAACTCACGATACCCTTCCTGCATCTAGCTGAATGAACTTTTATCCTCTTTCCACCTGCTTGCTGTCTCGCCGCACGACAATCATGTTTTGCTTCTGTTTTAAGACAACAAAACAGAAGTCTTTTACAATCAACCAAACATTTAAGAATAAATGTTGTTTGAAAAGTACAATGACTTATAAGACATTGTTAGTGTGAAGGCAAGTCGCTATACAAACACATTTTAAACATCTTTTTTATTTCCTTCCACATCGTTTTATTTTTTCGGACTTCATTCTGTCCGTCTTTATATTGCTTTATTTTATTTGACATCCTGTCAGGACGTCACATCCTGTCTGTCTTTACAAAATCTCATAATGACCCTAACAGTTAGTCTTCTTCTTCTTTTACTTTTGGCTTTTCCATTCAAGGGTTGCCACAGCGAATCAGTGTCCTCCATCTAACCCGGCTTTGTGCATCCTCTTCTCTCACACCAGCTACCTCCATGTCCTCTTTGACAACATTCATAAACCTCTTTGGTCTTCCCCTCGTTCTCCTGCCTGGCAGTTCAAGGCTCAGCCTCCTTCTCCCGATGTAGTTACTCTCTCTCCTCTGGACATGTCCAAACCATCTCAGTCTGGCTTCTCTGACTTTCTCTCCAAAGCCTCTAATATGAGTTGTCCCTTTGATATATTCGTTCCTGATCCGATTAAACCTGGTCACTCCCAAAGAAAACCTTAACATCTTCATCTCCGCTCACTCCAGCTCTGCTTCCTGTCTTTTGTTCAATGGCATTGTTTCCAGTCCAAACATCATGGCTGGTCTCACCACCGTTGAAAAGACCTTTCCTTTGATCCCTCTCATTCACACACATATATTCCGTCTTGATGCGACTGATCTTCATTCCTCTCCTTTCCAGGGCATACATCCACATCTCTAGTTTGTCCTCCACCTCTTCCCCGTTCTCGCTACAGATCACAATGTCATCTGCAAACATCATGGTCCAAGGAGATTCTTGTCTAACATCGTCTGTCAGCCTGTCCATCCCCATCGCAAATAAGAAGGGGCTCCGGGCTGACCCTTGGTGGAATCCCACCTCCACCTTGAATTCCTCCGTCACACCGACAGCACATCTCACAACTGTCTTACAGTCATGATACAGACCCAAACAGTTAGTCAGTTCAAATATGCACATCTAAACGAGATTCGTATGGGTTGACAAAAATAGCTATGAACAAAGTCAAATTACAAACTGAAATAATGTTCACCTTTTATTGAACAAAGTATAACTCCAAATATTTTATGATGTCCCCTATGACATTCCTCATTAAATTTGCCATGGAGTATTTCGTTCTCAGTTATCTAAAAAAAATCTCTGGCTCCTTGAAAAAAAATTGTATCTGCATAAGTGATGCTAATTTGAAAGTAAACAGCTGCTTTAATGTCAGAAAAACAGTTTATGATCATAGACAAACGTTTAAACGGATTTATATGTAAAGTACATAAAGTCTGAAGAGGAATACGCCAGCCTGTGTTGGAGCCGCATGAAGTGATTTGTGAGGTGCTTGCTTTAATCAGAATCAGAATCAGAAAACCTTTATTTGTCCCACAATGCTGTCAAATGAAGGAGGTATAGAAAGGGGCGGATGAGCAGTGAAGAGTGAACATCAGAGCAGCTCTGAAACAGGCAGTGAAAATGGAGAACCAAAGGGGAGCAGGGGAGTGCAGGCCAGTTCTAACCGGGTGCTTGTCGAATGTCAGCGGGTCAAGCGCTGGATGACGCAGATGGGCGCAAGAACAAAAATATCCGATCATAAACTTGGTTGCTTTGCTCTTGCGTGTCAGCAGGCTCTCTGGCCAAACGACACGGGACCCCCGCAGCTCTGCTTTGTCCCTGGCCTGAAGGAGTCCACCGGGGGCTGTGGTCAGATGCAGAGCCGCAGTCCTTCTAACCCACAAATCTCCAGGGTTGGAGGAAATGAGAACACACATGCAACGCGCACAATTTAAGAGCGATTCCGTGACCGGCCTGACGTTCACCAAAATCCCTTTCCTCAGCCTCTTCTCATAAAGCTTCCATCACTCACCACCAGCTTTCCTCCGGCCAAACTTGTTAACAAAAAATGCTCTGACTTCTCTTGAAAGCTCTTCTCAAATCATGTCTGCAGCTTTTCCTGTGTATTTTTCATTCCTCAGATTGAAGTTAGTACTCAGGCGGTCAAGTAAGAAAAGAGAACACCACAGAGGACGACTAAAAGGCAACCGTCAGAAGAAATGAGCTCGCAAAATGACCACAGTACATCTTTGCATAATTGCTCATACGTCCTGATAAACGGAACTGTATGAACTCTTGTTGTGCACGTTCATTGTTTAAGCTTCTTGGTCCCCAGGATAGCTGACCTATTTAGATGCAAGTGAGTATCTTTCTGTCTTTTTTTTCTTTTTTTTTTGCCCCACCTAATGTTCTTCACGGTAATAATAACATGCAGGCATATTGCAGCAAAAAATGCCGCTTCATGCATGCAAATTGGTATATTTCCCCACATGCAACAAATAAATGAACGAGAATAAGAAATAGAATCTTCTCTGATCACAGCAGTTTTTCTTCTTCATATCATGAGCTCCATTTGTAGTGTGAGATCAAAAGCACCCCAGGCAGATGTTGCATTTGTTTCCCTTGGAGGGTATACATGCTGTTTACATCTTATGAACACACTAATTATTTCGACAAGGTTAGTCACGAGTGGCGTGCCATTGTCTCACAGCACAATTAAAATACATTGTACAGTGATACGCATTCACTTAACACCAACGGTATTCATTTGTGGCGACTTTGAAATCTGCCCTGAATTAGTTATCGCTGTAACCTAAAAGGGGAAACAAATTATATATGTGGGGCCTCAATATTTTCAAGAGGACTTGTGTAGGCTTACAGTAATTAGTGCAATCGGATTCTAAGTGTGTTTCGCATTCTCAGCTAATAAAAATGATTGTGACTCGATGTTGATTAAATGTGGTGCATGAATGGCACTGCACACTCCAAAACGTTTCATTTCATAGTTGGCATGCAAAAAAGGATAGAGTGCTCTCTATAGGAACTGCACAGGAAAAGCTACCCGTCAAAACTCATGATCAAAAAGTTACATTTGGAATAAATAGTGTCTTTGTTTTGGAAAAGCTTTCGAGTGGGATGATGACGGGGTTTCTAAATGAGCCTTTGAACAGCTGATTAATGTTACATCACAGTCGGGTTGAGAAATATGACCACATATATTCAAACACAAATCCATTGTCTTTCATGTGAAGTCTGATTCAAACAAAATCACTATCAAGCCTTGAGACAAAAAAGGTTCAGCTCCAGTGCACAGGAAAATAAATTAATTAATAAACGCATAACAAAACATGTAAAAAAACCCGTAGTCTCCAAAAGTGAAACTACCACGCCCCCTCCTGATCAAAAATAAAACACAGTATTGTACAACTATAAGCATAGCTGTCAACATTGGCTACATGTATACATTTCATTTATAAGCGCCCTAATAGCTGCCCTTATAAATGATTAGAATTCCCATATAAAAGTTGTAGTATGCCATGCATTATTAGAAATGATTAAAAAAATGCAAACACAAGTGGAAATGCAGACAGCTTACCGCACATGTGCATGTTATGCTGTTATCAATCTTACCATACGCAGCAATAAAAAAGATATACAATTGAATAATTACGTTTGCTGTTTTGCCATAACAAAAGTAGCGATAAGCAGCAGCATTGTCGTTGGCCAGCAATTGAGACAAACTGGATTTGAGCCGAAATGGTCTTTGTAAGATATGTTCACAATTTCGTAACTTTTTTTACCCCGTATAAAAGTTGTGGTACGCCGTACATTATGTGAAAGGATAAAAAAAGCGTAGGAAATACTGGGAAAATGTATACGTTAACAGGCATGACTGTAACAATCAAGCCTCGCAACATTCACACCAAAAACCCATTGGACAGACCGGTCTGATTTCTTGACCGCATAAACATAAATTTGTAAAAAACATATCTAATGAACAAGTTATCGAGTTGTCTACTCTTGTGTCTTTTCTTTTTTATTGTATTCAGAAAACATGTATTGTGTTTGAATCATTGACACCCTTCATAAAGTGAGATTCACAAATTGGAAGTCATTAGATTTATGATGCTTTCAGCAGACACAGTTTGGAGACAGCTTGCAGCGAACTTGCTTGTGTAGCGGTGTAGGAATAAATACAGCATGGCGTTTGCGTGAGTGGGAAAACCATGCTGCTCAAACACACTTGAATTTTTCTTGAAATAGACACTCAAATAATAAAAGGAAAGAGACTCACCGTGCTGCTGAAGACCACACTGTGGCCATTGCCCACACTTTCAATATGAGTGGAGAGGTTAAGACAGATAGCTCGGTGACGGATGGCATCCATAGTTTGAGCGTCAAAAAAGTCATGGGGCCTCGCTGCTAGAGTGGAGGGACAGTGGAGGCAAACAAACAAAAACTGATGAACATACAAAGTCACATGGTGTCTAATGGCACATAGGCGACAAAATAGTACAGACAGATGTGCATGTGAATATTTTGTGTGATGTTAGTGTGCCTTTTAGTTTACGTACGTAAGGAGCACCTGCGTTTGTTCTTGAGCTTCTTCCTCTTATTGAGGCCAGCCTTGGAAGGCGAGTCCTCCTTGAGTTTAGCTTGGCTGGCCATTTTGGAAGAGCTTTGCTGACTGAAGTGGGTGGGAACGTGACGCGCCAGTCCCCCCTGGGAGGCGAAACTTGCAGTGCAACCACCAACAACACACTGAAACAGAGACCAAGTGACATAAGACACATGAATGCATACTATTGTGTGGGTGCGTGTGTGCGTGCACACACACACACACATATATCTATCTATCTATCTATCTATCTATCTATCTAGAGAGAGAGAGAGAGAGAGAGAGAGAGAGAGAGAGAGAGAGAGAGAGAGAGAGAGAGAGAGAGAGAGAGAGAGAGAGAGAGAGAGAGAGAGAGAGAGAGAGAGAGAGAGAGAGAGAGAGAGAGAGAGAGAGAGAGAGAGAGAGAGAGAGAGAGAGAGAGAGAGAGAGAGAGAGAGAGAGAGAGAGAGAGAGAGAGAGAGAGAGAGAGAGAGATTGCTTCTTCTGATAATGACAGTTTTTACCTTGAAGGGTTTATCACCACTGTGGGTCAGCATATGTCTCTGTAGCCAACTCTGACTGGTGGATGGGGTGTTATACACCTTGCAACCCTTCCACAGACACACAAACACCTGAAGCGCAAGATGCAGACAGGGTGTGTAAAGAAATGCCACAAAACAATTGCAACCAAAATATCTGCTTGGCCAAATGCACACATTCAAAAAGACAGATACCAGTGTGGATGGTGACTTGTGTGGAAGCATCTCAGCAGATTTGTATTATAATTTAGGTTGCTCAAACACAAAATTACCAAATGTTCAGAATGCTGTGTTTAGACCAGTAGGGGTACAAGGAACATATTACAGAAAAGAAAAAAATTGACTTGATGTCACCTTTGACGATATGCTGACTTTATCACTTCGAAATACCCACCATTGAGAGTTTGACCAATTTGCAAAAGAAAGAGCCCAATAAAGAATGCCAAAGTGTTCAAAGGTACTGACCCCTCCTCTTTGTCCATCAACATGGATGCCCCGAATATGCTCAGCTAGATCAGGGCTAGAGTTGAAGTACTGAAGACAAAGATCCCAGCAACAGGGGTAGGCCACCGTCTTAACAGCTGAGGAGCTGACACTGCTCTGCCCATTCATCATAGCCGGGGTGGAGCGCCCACTTGACACGGTGCTCTCCATCTCCATCAACGTGCTGCTTATACTACGGAAAGGGCAGGAGGGGATGGGTCAAAAGGTCAGATGAAAAACAAGTTATTTCCTTGCGTTTGGCCTTCTATAAAGGTATACATTCGTAACTGTGATTCTCTTCCCACCTTCAAATCCCATCTTAAAACACACCTATTTAAAATCGCATTTTCTGTGTAGCTTTATCGCTTGTTTCTATTTATAATGGTATTTTATTTATTATTGTATCTGTTGTATCTGTATTTCTTTCTATATGCTTGTCTGTGACTGTAAAGTATCCCTGAGAGCTTTAAAAGGCGCTTGAAAATAAAATGTATTATTATTATCATTATTATATTTCCAGCAGGGATGGGTAACCTAAATGATGGTTTAGTTTTCATGAATGAGATTTGGGGGGTGTAAAACAACCAAACACCAACACAAGGAAGCCTCAACATTAAGTTTATGCTGCTAAATTTAGAAGAAAAAAAAAATATCTATCAGAACATGTGAACCATCATTTCGTTTGATTTATTTACATTGGAAAGTCAAGTAAAATAAATAAATAAACTGACTTACGCCACCAGTCATTTGATGATTATTGCATCTATGAAATATAAACTGTGGGTGGCAGATTATTTTATCAGATCAAATAAACCTCTAATAAGCGTTTTTCAAGAAAAACAGAAGTTGTCACTACTGTACATCAACCTTTTTTTAATATCCGCGAATAAGTGAGTCCAAGGCTGCAAGTAGGCGGGTCCACTTCATTTCTTATGTTGTCTCAGCCCGAACGGATGTGAAGGTCTCTGGGACAAGTGACGTCGGCTCGGTAACTTTCTCACCTGTCTTCGGAGTCCATGCGGCTCAGCGGTTCACCGTCGGAGGAGGACATCTCCACGCTCGGCCGCCTCTTGTCCCCCAGCGCCGCATCTCCGCCGCTCAGTTTGTCGCCGTCCACGCTGGTCGTTTTTTTGTCGCACTCCTCCAGACCCGAACACCGGCTATCATCTCCAGTCTCCTCTTTAATATCGCTCTCCGTGACACAACCGACGAGCTCGCTGTTATAATCTGTAAAGTTCCGTTGCGGCTCCGGCGGAAGCTCCTCGGAAGGCAGCTCGGTATCTCGGGGACGAGGTGTCGCATCCAGGTTGACGGCTTCTGAGACGTCAAACAGAGGCGCCTCGCCCGCGGCCTGCGCCGCCGCCTCGCCGACCTCCACCTTCAGCTCAAACAATTTCGGTTCCCCGCAGCCGGGTGGGTCTATTGTTTCCGCTGTGGTGCTGCCGTCGTCCACTGGATGAGTTTCATCCTCGACAGGAGCGCGGTTTCGACAGTCACCGGAGGAGTAACCTCGGAGGTCTGAGCCGCCATGTCCGTGGCAGCCATAACAGGCGAAGCACGCCCACCGTGTCAAATTTGGACAGTCGGTGCAAGGGGGCGGGGCATAACGTAAAAGGCCATTTGATTGGACAACGCATCGACGTGAGTACTGTACTGAGCTCAATGTGTTTGTCATTTTTTCCCCCAAAATACCAAAGTGGTCTTACTGTATTCCTCTGGAGCGGTGCACATGCAGTCATTCACATTTACAACCCAAATTTTACTTTTTGTTCTACGAATCTAATGTTTTTCAGCATATGTGTACTGTATTCTATTGTGTGTGTGTGTGTGTGTGTGTGTGTGTGTGTGTGTGTGTGTGTGTGTGTGTGTGTGTGTGTGTGTGTGTGTGTGTGTATATATATATATATATATATATATATACATATATACATACTCTGTGGAGTTCATATGTTTGTAAATCTGACTGTGATGATGTCAGTGACTCACGAGCCATGAACCTCACCGCACGTCACTGAATATGTGCAATTAGCAACTCTCACTAGTTTTATGTTTAAGCAGGGATATTGGTTAACCATTGATGGATTGTGTACATGACACAATTGTTTGTTTGGTATATTGTCCTTATTGTGCTTTATTTCAGTGGCATGGGAGTGCAATTATGAAATGGATTCCGTACACTGAAGACCGAGGAACAAAATGCAGTCTGTCCCTATATTTCACATCTAGTTGATTTTTTTTTTTGTAAAGCGTCTTTTCACAGCCGAATTCAGTTTTATGTATGTATGAATAGCCGATGGGTGGTTCGGGATTTAAATACAGCTACTCTACCTGTATTTATGAGTGAACTGAGGACAACCTCGTGAATAGTTTCTATGACCACACGGGGGCGAAATTTTATTATTTTTCAAACTGGATGCTGCAGCTGTTGATTGGTGAGGTGAATGGCGCCACGGATTTTTTAAATTGGTTTATTCGGCAGCTTTAAGATATGACACTCCACTTGTAACATGTTAAAAAGTAATCTAAGCACACAGCAACGTGATTAATGATGAACAATTCTACTCCGGCCTTCCTGTGTTTCAAAGTTCTCTCTGTGCTTGCATGGATCCTCACGTTTCCTATGAATTTTCCAAAAGGATTCCTTTTAAAGGAATCAACCTTCCTTTTAAAGGAAGGTTGATTGAATAGTGATAGTCAATGTACCAGGTATATACGTACATCTGAGTGGGAATGGTTGTGATTAACTTGGGATCAATCTAAGACCCATACATAGCTCAAATTCAGCAGGACTATGCGTGTGTTCACAACAACTGACTTAAGATAAGTGCTATAGAAAGAAAAAACTGACTGAGAAAGAAGAAAAAGAAAATAATATTTTTTAAGAACAAAAACATTTATTTTGTGATCTAAAACAGATGGGTTATGAACATTTGTAAATTAAATCTAGTCTTTAATTACGTGTTGGATTCATGCTCCCATCCTGCTGTACCAAGAACATTATATACATATTCAGCCTCTTAATTACACTTTGTACAACTGTGAAATATTAAACCAGTATCCACAAACACTTGGGTTAATTATTGCTTTTTTTAACGTGCCACTGTCTTCTTTAACTTCCAGACCTACAAAAACCTACATTATAAAATAGCATCAAACATAGTTTTTTTGTCACCTTAAATATAACTCAGCAATTACAAAGTCTCAACAAACAGAACCATCACATTCATACAACAGTTGTCCATATTTTAAAACGGACTGCATGGTGTTTATTTAAAACAATTACAACTTGTGAAAAAAATGAATTGCATTAGTGTGACTTCCCTTCATTTTTTTATGTAGCCCACTTAAAGAACACGCCCTCCCACCAAAACAATACATGTTTTCCCCACTAAATGCTGAAATAGTAAACAACAAAAAGAGTGACAAATGGCTGTTGAAATTATAAATAATTTTACAAAAGGGTAAAAGCTTTCCAAGGTTCAGAACAACAAAGCAAAGACTAAGTACCAAATAATTGAAATGTTATTGTGGTGGTGGTTATGCAGGGGTACTTCAGATGTCACAATGATCTCGCGCGCGCGCGCGCGCACACACACACGCACACACACACACACACACACACACACACACACACACACACACACACACACACACACACACACACACACACACACACACAAATCAGGTTAAGATTTTGCATGGCCGTGGGAATGTGTCCACTGTTGTTTCTTCCTTCATGTGTATGTTTTCACTGATGCCAGAGCTTGTGCTGTGGAGAGAAAGGAAAGTCAGACTTAACGTGGATGCAGAATTTCTAAATGTCAGCCTCTTAGATCCTCATGAAAAGACTAACAACATGATATTGCTAATGCTGAAAACTACATTGAGGACACTCGAGTGTAATGAGTGTGGGCAAAAAAAAACAGCAACAGGTGATGAAGGCCCTTACTGGTGCTACTACACACACATGAAGTGAGAACCGTCAGCGAGCTGAGGCGAAGTGTTAGGAGATGGCGGGAGGGTTGGGGAAGATGGCGACGGGCTTTTCACTGCAACGAAACACAGCAACATGTTCAACACCAACACATGCCCCCTGCCCCCCCCCCAAAAAAAATGCACAGAACATGCTATGAAAGCTTGAGACTAAACGGTCAAACCACATGCATATCACATCAACAACAAAACAATTCCACTACATTTTCAGTTACTGCATAGAGCAGACGTTTAGTTAATTCAAATGAATACGTGATGAATTATTTATTCTGAACAAAAATGCCAAAAGCATCGGCACACGCATTTGGTGTTGGGTTGGTTTCCTAAACCTGGGTGCATATATGGTAAACCTAGCCTAATTTGAGCATTTTACTTGTCCTCTGATCAATGTCAGCAAAGGCTTGGATAACAAGACTTTGCTTTCAACGTTGTGGTACAGACGCTCTCTACCTTACAAGTGAGATACATTCTGAGCGGTCGTTCGTAAGGTGAATTTGAACACAGACGCTCTAACAGTCGTAAAATAAATTCACACCTAATGTGTTACGACGACATATATCTTTTGGTCTTCAGTAATTCATTACTGAAGCTGCTCATATGTAATTACTGAATTATGTGCCAGCAGACATTACTTTTAGTTATGCATCGCATCCTCCAGGCGCATCAACTGTGAAGAGGGATTTCCTGCCCACCCGCATACTTCACGCAGCCAATTGCAAGCGTGCTCGGCCGGAAAAAGGCGCGCAATACAAAATCTAACTTACAAAATGTTCGTATGTACCATTATTTGTAACTCGAATGTTTGTAAGTTGGGGAGCGTCTGTACTCAAATTCACATATGGGAAAACTTTCCAGTAAGACATGCACCAATTATAGATGACTGCATCTCACCATTTCAACGGACAGTTAGGACGGCGGAAAAAAAATTATTGGCACCGCCCTACCCACTCTCGAGGACTTGCACAATGCAAGAATCCAAACAAGGGCACGGAAAATCCTACTGGACCCTCCGCACCACCTTTTCCAGCTACTCTCCAGCCTCCGCACCACCTTTTCCAGCTACTCTCTTCAGGCAGGTGCTACCGATTCATGAGCACCAAATCCAGCAGACATTTAAACAGCTTCTTCAACCAAGCCATTAACCCTTTAAACAGTAACCCAAATAGTATAGTGCCTCTTTGCAATTTTTTTGATGATGATACTAGTGCAGCGTGTCCTACCGGAAACAAATTCCTTGTGTGTTCTACAAGCTTGGCAATAAAGATGATTCTGATTCTGATCTTCACAATTTCACCTTCATTAAAGGTGGGTCCCAAGTGGGCCGATATTTTTGTCAACTTTTCTGTTGCACACTCAATGATAGCAGAAAATTTACAGCTCCTATTCGCGACTTTGCATGAATACTCCGACCTCACAGAATGTGCGGTTTTTATCTACTCCACAGACGTGCATTGGCAACTATAGGACCAAAGCACACGTGAAAGAGGATGCGTCTGTGTGTTCAAGCACACAATGTATTCGTAGCTGACTCCACATTTGTTTTGCATCTGCATCCCTTGTCCACCCCAGTGATCCCCTTTACGTATTTATCATCTATCGCTTCCAACACTAATCACAGCCATGGATTGGACCGTGCCCCAGAAAACACGTGCGATGGAATGTCGCTTTTAGCCATTGATGCTTTCAAGTGGGCAGCGATGACGCTGCGGTCGTGCTGGGCCGAAATGGTCATTCCAAGTCAAGACGGCATGTACTGTATATTGAAATGGAAAAGTAGTTTCTATCCAGAAAACATCCAAAACTACATTATTTAGGCGACTAAGGAATGCCCCCACAAATGTAACATCCTTTTCATCGACCAACCAGATGACGAAAAAAAAAACAGGATCTTAATGAGGCAACAAATCTCCACTCGTGAGTCAACGCCCTCCTCCTCATGTCATCTTCTGTTCGCATCCTACCTGCCACCATCTTGCTACGTTTGGAGGCCTCTGCTGCAAGCTCATAAGAGATATTGATCATCTTCTCTTTCTCTTGGATGGTTATTTCCTCCTCAGTCTCCATTGAGCTTAACGCAACGGTAGGCATCGTGTTCTGCATGCTAGAGAACATGTTACAGTGTGTGTTAAATGTACAACAATAACATGGAAACAGATTCTGAAGGAAATTATAGCTTAAGTTCCACGAGAATCATAAGAAAATTGAACAGAGGAACTTAATCTAATATCAACAAGTGTGAGCAGAACTCTCCACCGTGAGAATTGTTTTTTTTTTTTTTACCTGTTTTTGACGATGAGAGCTTTGATGCGGTCAACTTTCTTCTGCTTGTCAGCCTCCTGCTCTGGGCTAAGTGTCTCCTCTGGGTCTGACTCCACATAGCGTTCAGGTATCAGCACTTTTTCAGGCACAGACAACTGCAGCGAGTGAGTCAGCGTGATAGAGAAGCACATGTCATGCTAATTTCAAAGCATTTTGCCGTGGAGGTAAGAATGCGCGGCTTAGCCTTACTTCCCGAACCACATTAAAGTGGTGTGAATTTGAGGCCTCTTTGAGACGTGCGATTTCTTCAGCGGGCGTCTCCTGCTCCCTCACCACCTCTTGCAGCCTAAGTGAAGCCTCAAGCTCCAAGATGTCTGTGCTCATCACTTCTTCTCTACGCCTCATTTGACTCTGCAAAATATTCAGAAAAGAAATCACTAAACAAACAAACAAAAATAAATACCTGTAATAGATAAATAAAAAGATAAATATGAACCAAGCATTGATCTGTTGTGCTTGTTTCTGTATCGTACCTGCACATTGCGTGAATGGTTGTCCTTAGTAAACGAATTGCTGCGGGACACCACGTTCTCAGCACAGCTAGCACGGATGCGAATGCCCTTTTTCTTCTCCCTGGGGGCACCTTGCTGGTGGCGGCGAATCCTCTCGAGCTGCTCCTCCACGCTCATCCTGGGCCGACTGCTCTCCAGCTGGTGCTCCATGGCGCTGTGAGGACGCTCCTGTTCAACCATGAGTGTGGATGAACATATTTATAAACCATATTAGTCACGAAGAAAACAATTTAGACAGAATGTCATCACACGATGCATTGGGCATCCCTTTTTCACTCTCTGGTAATTTCATCAATATTTGTAAAAGGGAGGTTGGTGTCAGACCTGCAGCATAGGCAATTATATCAAAAACACTGGTTCTGATGTTGTGGGGATTTAATTGTTCATTCATGCATACTTCTGATTGAAGTCTTCCACAAATCATGTCGGGGACACTGCAAACTTGGAAGAAATTGATTAGGCCAAATAAGACTAGTCATTTTTTTTGGGCCTGAATGCAAAGGGCATTTTAGGCGTGATGGAAAAGTAACATCGCTCATCACCATCACGTCTTCATTATGAAACAGGGCGGTGCCAACATCATGTGAGGTTGCATGATATTTTAAAGCACTAAATACTTTTTATAGATCTCAATACATTTTCTTGCTTCATGTATTTCCTCAGCATGTAGTACAGATAACAAATATATATACAGTAATGGTAGCTAATGGATCTTCAATGTCCACTCATGCAGAGCAGAATGAGTGCTTTGGAAGCAACCTGAATGAATAGCTGCTATGCACTGGGACAGTTGTACCAGCACAAAGGTCTGCACTCATAGAACCTGAAGGGCCATTTAAAGCCCAAGCATGAGAGGCTGACAATGTGCACTACGCTGGAGGGAGCCGCTAAATTTGGATTCTATCCAGAGCTGCGGGATGCCGCAGCTACTGTCCAAGGGGCTGGTACCCAAGGGACTGAGTTGAACTCTGTGCGGAACTCTCTTACCACTGCAGGGTATATTGTGAAATATAACAAAGCCTAGACAGTGGGAAACAGACACTTTACAAAGACGATCTATTTTATATTGATATAAAAATCTGTTTTTCATTTTTCCAGTTATGTAGAAAAACAGTTGGCATGAAAGGAGGACACACCCTGCCATGTGGCACACTAAATAACACAGTTGGTATATTTGATAGTGGGCGTAAACTATATAAAATGAGCTTCTCATTCATTTCACAAGAGGCTGTTTTGGAGTGGGCTGGTCACACCCAGGCCATGTGTTGAGTGCCCTTCTTGCCACGCACACGCTTTCAATCTTCAGCTTGATGACCACAGCAGGCAGTTAAGAGGCCATTGTAAATCATCACGGGGCACAGAGGCTCACAGAGGGGAGGCGGGGAAAAACAATCTCAGAGCAAAAACGATTCAATAATATTTTTGATTACTTGTTTTTGTGCGTGCAAAACGATGCAGGACATAGACAGTTACCCAGTAATAGTTTAAACATTTTTGGACTTACCATTCTGGAGTCGGGCTTCTTACTCTTCCTTAGCGTAACATATGAGGCGATGGAGGATGATTCAGGCACTGGGGATTTGGTTCTAGGTGGAACAATTCCAACTGGGTAGGATAGGCCTGGAGAGCAGAAGACCAGACGAATAAATGTGTGGCCAATTTACAAACACATAGGTTTCAATAATGCAGTAAACTTGTATAAACTGTCTGAACACAGAAAACATACAGTTCAATAATGATAAAATTGCTAATAATTCAATCATGGTTGGTTTCTATATTGGATATTTAGTCCAATGTACAAAAGCAATGCGATGCATGGGAGCAGATCGACACTGTTGCCAACTCAGCTTGTCATTAGAAGGCCTACGTTTTTTTTCACTGTCTAATGCGACTTATTTAAAACCAAAGATGGCCACAACACGTGCCAGTAACATGGACTTTTTTTTGTTTTCGATCAAATTGATCTAATTATCGGTAATAATACCAATCGGTTGCTGTCTTTGGCGAGTGCGGCGCTATTCAGCACCGTACCTTTGTTTGTTGGATGGTCAGGTGGGTGTTCAGTCCTGTCCTCTCCATTACTCTCATCCACTTCAGCGACCGTGGTGAGCTCTGGTTCACTCTTGTACAATCGGTAGTCCGGCCCCTGTGAATGAATTATCGACGGCTGCTTCAATAGCCATTGAGAATGCTAAAGCTTTTTCTCCACAAGTTCCAAAGCAAAGGAAAAATGATTTTTTCCATGGAATGGCTTCTGTGATAGGGACAATACTGTAAAGATTCTTGCTTTGCGACAGTCATTTAAAGGACAATCGACGTCACTTTTTTGTTTCCTAACTGACATCAGAAAAACATTTGATAGCATCTAAAATACCCAAAAAATGCAGTTTCAGAAAGTCCCGGCCCCAGTTCGTGATGTCACGCCAAGACGTCAAAACAATGGCTTCAGATTCGGAGAATATGCTTTCTTGTTACACATCCAGTTATGAATATGATTCAAATAGCTCTGAAGAGGAAAGCATACATGTTTGCAATCGATTAAAGAATTTATTCTGTGTCATTTTGAGGCATCTGGACTGCAATGTAGCGTCCCAGAAAAGAGGCAGAAATGGCGACCTCTTGTAGACAGGACAGTGCATTGCGTTTCCACATTCCTCATATGGAGCTTGGACGCCCTCTTCTGGCGCAACACGAGGTTTTCAGACCAAACAAGCATTGACGTGATGGAAGGACCTCTACAATGTGTCCTTTTTTTCGGTCAGGGGCGTTCCTTCAGTGACGTTCACGTACAGACTCAAAAACAAGACTTCCGGAATATTCAGCACGAGTCTTAAAACGTAAAATATAGCTATATGCGGTGGAATATTTGTAAAATACGCTCAGTAGAAGTCATTTGAAGCCATTTTACAAATTATGGACACAACTTGTCCGGAGACGTCGGTTGTCCTTTAAAGGTCAACTCCGAAGTAAAAATCCCAATGAAATATTTGTTGCCACACAATTCAACAAAATACAATAAATAAAGCAGGAAAGAATTGTTTTTACTTCTTAAATCTGACATGGTAAACTTTTTTTTTCTAAAGTGCAATCCTAAAAGTGTGATGTCACTAAGACAAGAATCGCGGGGTTCTCTATTGATAAAGTGCACATAGCCAGTCAGCAATCTCTTCAGAAAGTACATTTTAAACTTATCTGAGAGGGATTTGATGCTCTGGTGTGTTGTAAATTGCATTTTAAATAGTTTTAGTTCTCAGATTTACTGAAAAGTTAGTTGGCAATGTTTACTTCACAGTTGATCTTTTAGCAGTCTTGTGTATTACAGGAAACAATTCCATGTTCACCAGATGGACACATTGTACAGCATCCTGTGAGGACATTCAACTCAGGGTAACTTGCAACCAAGGAGATGACAAGAAAAACCATTGATGCAATGAAAAAAGAAAGCTGCAACACACTGCAAAAAACAAAATCAGGCTTCCTTAAAACATGATCTCCCATCCCCAAAAATGGAAGTATAAAATCAAAAGAGGATGTTATGGAACAAAAATATAAAAGAAGGATGAATAAAAGCAAAATATATATATACACAGCAGGCAGTGAGTGACCCAGCTGCAGGCAGTCAGCAGGTCAACAATCTTACGCTGTGTGCGCCATTCTTCTGATTGGTCTTCCTGTCTTCTGTCCTGTGGAGTGATGCTGAGCGAACTCCGACATGAGGGGGAATTACGGAGGGGTTGGGCTCATATGACTGGGGCAAAGGTGGCCGTGGGGGTACAGAGTCCACCTGGGGATTATACAAGGCATGACAGGCAGCCAGGTGACACTGGACGTCACCGTGCATGGGCTGGGTGACCCTGCATCTGGCCCAGGGTCCTTTCGTTCACTGATGAGAATGGCGTATTCTTTGTGAGTGACGCCATCCTACATATTCATGAGCTCATTCGAAACTGCCTTTATTGGCACAAATGCCCTTGATTTTGTACTTATGTTGTCAAAGATGGTTTAAATATGAATTTATAATGATTCAACAACTCACAGTAAAAGTCAAACGTTGGATTCGTAATGTTGTCTTTTGGTGGAGTTACTGTCCAGGTAATTCCTAAATACATTATTTTTACATACATACATTAAATGCATCAAAAATATTGACTGTTGAGCACCACTTGCTTTAATGTGTTCTTTTCAAAATGGCTCACCTCTGTCTTTTGCATGCTAAGGTTGGGCCCATACAAGGTCATGGAGGCATCAGTGTTCCTCTGGTCTTTATGTTTATTAAGGACCTCCATTACATCTTGGATCCTCCACAGCTCTTTCTGGATGCGTACGTGCTGCTGGCTTGGAGGTTCAGACTGCGAAGACAGTGAGAAAATATTAGGCCAGAATTGGGCTCGGCAGATGAGTCAAATGAGAGCAAGGTTATTGACAGAAAAAAAAAATGCACCAAGTTCTACTTTTACAGTCTGTCAGCAGGACAGATTGTGTGATACTGTGCTCGATAAGTAGATGTTGATGTTCCCTCTTGGCCCTCACTTCCTAATTAGCAAATGAACTGAGTCAGGTTGAGCCAAGAATAAATGTGGCAAGACAAAAGACTGCAGTATCACACCTACACTCATCAATCTTTCTTCTCAGAGTTACGTCCAACGGTGATGGTGGTGGAACACAGATATTAACTCATTCATTGCCAGACGTGCAAAAATGTGTGCGCTCCAGTGGCAGGGTTTTTGTTATTGTCACTCGAATTTCAGGACACAGAAAATATTGAGTAATAGGACTACATCAACATTCAAAGCAGGGTAAGAAACCTGAGACTCTCTTCTTTTATCAGAAAAAAAAGTTAATTTGTAAATTATATAGGTTTTTAATTTTGTAGAATAAGGCAGTGACGCTTCAGTATGAAGTATCCTACCTGTGGGCTTCCCAATGCTTCGAGCTGATCCAGTAGATTGCTTTTTGCAAGAATGACAGCTCCTTCCAAGTGGTCATACTCACGCCATGACCGCTCCAACTCCTGGTTTAGAAAAGACAATGTTTACCGCCGCCCCCTCCCCATTCCAGAAAAACATATTATAAAGGGTTTAGGATAGCACTGATGGCCTCACAGTTGTGACCCGGGTGACCTCTCTGCAGGTGCCGAGCAAGCCGCTCTGCAGTAAGTCTCTCTGTTGGATGACACTCTGCATGGCAGCTGAGTTGTCTGAGCCCGATTCTATTTCCTGGCTGGCTGAAAGCAGCGCTGTCTCCAAAGTATGCTGCAAGAAGACACAAGTCATCAATTACAAGATACGCTGTGTTGATGAGTTATGTTTGGAAAACAGAGCAAATCTTATTCACCGTCATTAGCGTACATTTTCATGAACGTGGCAGCGTGTTGACATGTTCAGTTCAGTTTACATTTAGAACATTGCGCATTTGCTGTTAAACAAGGAGACACTAAGCATGTGCATTTCAATGGGATGAATATGCAACTGTATGAAATTGTTTATCTTACACGTTAAACCTTTTGCATGCCATTCAATGATTACGAATGAAAGGTTTGCTGACATTTATTTGAACCTGGATGCATTTGTCCTCCAAAGTCGAGTCTTTCCATCTCTTCCACCCCACACAGACCAAATAGAACATACGGTCCCAAATGTCAAGGGCTTTGGACAAATTCACTTTTGAAATAGATCCCCTGCTCTATTGCCTTGATGCGCTATCTTAAACATTGTACAAAAAAACATGACAGAAAAATATCTTTCTTTCTCCAGGGTAAAAAAAAAACATATTGAATCATTCAGCGGTGAGTCACCTTTTCTCTGTACAGCTGCTGAAGGTTGTCCTCGTGCATCCTCACTACTTTATCCTGCTCACACAATCGGCTAAGTTTGGTCTGAGGAGAAAGTGATACAAAGGCCGTGACCCTCCCACGTGTTGCTGAACATGGCACATCATTCGGGAGTAAACCTGAGCATACATCAATGTCCCCCTCTTCTGGCATGGAGGTGTGTTCTTTGGGGTCTTCTGGACTTAGCTGTGAAGTAACATGGAACATTAATCACAACGTTATTATGCAGTAGGTTATGCTGTCTAAAACTCTAAAGTAGCTTTGTTAGTGGTCTCATATTTTTAGAGGAAGTAACTAAATATTTTGGTGACTCAGACGTTACCAATTGAATAACGGTGAACATTTTGCAAACATTTGTCTCCCTCAGCGCAACACAGCAGTGGTTTAGGAGAATCATACAGTGATGGTATGTTGACAATCCTAATTATATCACAACAAAGACAACATTGATACAAACAATACATGTGCTTTCTTTGCTTAGTGCTTGTACGGTATTATTTCTATAAACAGCTGGGACATTTGGTGGTTCTGGAAAAAAAGACAGGTAAATAAAGCTTTTGCTTGGTGTCATTCATTCACTATCTTGCGCAGTGTGGTTCTTAACCTTTTTAGAGGTATCGAACCCAACCAGTTCATATGCACATCCACCAAACCCTACATGAGTGTAAAGTAAATATTTATATTGTTTACAAATTTAAGATTATATGTAAAATTACATTTATGAAAGTCAGAAAAAAATAACTAAAATTTCAAGAGATTAGGATATGTTTTTTTTAATAGGACGACAATCAAAACTTGACAATTTAGCAAAGTACATTTCCCACAGCGCTGATTGGACAAAAAATGCCATGTGATCAGCTGCAGCCAATGATGGCCAAGTAGGCATGTCATAACTAATTACCATATTAGGTCGTGTGTGTCTTACGCTCTATGGCAGAGCTCCGTCGCACCCCTGAGACCCGACTCACTGAACCGTGAAGGTTCAATCAAACCACTGATCGAGCCAATTTTCCATTGACATTTCGTTCCAACTATCGGGGGCCCATTTAAACCCTCGCAGACATTGATAAGATGATAAATTTAACACACCAAATGAGAGACAAGAGTGTTCCAATTAATCTACTGTGCTGGCTGAGTGAGTTCAAACTCAGAAACAGTATTGTACAACACAGTATTGTATTTCAAATTGTCTTGAGTAATTCACAGTTCTTACTTGGTTGGATCGCATACGGCAGATAAACCAACATGTGAGAATATACCTCACAGAACATGCAGACTGTCACACAAAATGGCGGGTTGCAGCGTGACAAGCATGACAAATTACCTGCGGGTGACAAAGCAGCTCTTGGCTAGGCCAATATACAAATGAATGCAAACTGGTTGAGAGACATGGTGTCGGGGCATTGTTTAGCTACAGTGATGACCCATCCCAATCTCTTCAGACACGCCCACACACCAAGGTTGATGAATGCAATTCCCCACCCCATCCTAACCTCCCCAGAAGAGGGAATTCTAAATTTAACTGTAAACGACCCACACATGATTCCGACTATGGGAAAGACTGAATCTTACCAATCTTTTCCAAGTGATGTTCTTATTGCCATGACTTTTCAATATGACAACAGTCAAAGCAACAAATGGGTTGGCACTGGCAGTACAACATAATACAGAGAGACCAATCTTCATATGCCATGAACACTTAAGGTAAAGTGTTGCAAAAGACTAAACAAACAAACAAATAAAAAAACAGTCAAAAACAATCAACGTGAGGGGATGAGGGGGAGCAAAGCCTTAAAGTGGCCTTACTTGCTGGTAAAGTTGAGGCCTCGGGGCCGAGTTCTCAATCAAAGTGTGAGTCATGACGATTAAAGGGTCATTTTCCTTCATCTTGTCCAATGTGAAGAGGAGCAGTGGAGTCAGTTAACAGCAGTGTTGCACTTCAAACACAACACTTACAAAGGTTTTGAGTGCTCAATACCATCATTTTACACATTCGCATTGACATGTTCATCGAGAAGTGGACACAGCACTACCAAATGAATCTTAACAACATTCTACCAAAGCACGAGTGACCGATAACAAAAAAGCTGCAGATCCTTAGATGTGCAGCTTTTAAATGATTTTATATGTTGCATGACATCTGGAAATTCACTCTCTCCACTTTGCAGAATTTTGATTTTTGAAATATAGACTCTCCTTATTTCTACCAATGTCTGGTTATACTGTAGGTATATTAGCAAATAACCAATAAACTTTTTTTAATGCCCCATTTATAACACATTGTTTCTTCAGTCAATTTATGTATTTCAGTATCATATTTGTCTCACAATAAATTAACTGACCACTACATATAATTGAGTTAACTCCATTACTATGGACATGATAGTGTGTATACTGCCAAGATAAAGTGCAAACAGTGTTATCAGAATCAGAAACAAATACTTTAATAGGCTTTCTGTTTCTGATTTTGATTTAAAATAAAGTGCAAACAGTGTCCTCAAAATAACCAAAGCAGATGTATGACCCCTTCATGTCCCAAAAAAATCTCTAGATTTATAATCAGAAATATATCAATATACGTAATATAAAAAATAAAAATTAAAAGAGAGGGCCAGGCAACCATGCATTACCGCACCTTATTGTCCAAATATATTAGAGTCCTTTGGAGATGATGGGACATAGCATCGTTCTATTGTGAGAGGCAGCAGCATGAAGAAAGAAGAAAATGGAGACCAAATGAGGTGCATTCGGTATTGCTCTTTTCGCTCACATTTTCAAAGATGTCATCATGTACACAGAGGTAGAGGAAAGCCGAGTCAGGGTTTAAGCTATAGAAGAAAACGACACATGACAGATGGGCTGCGCTCGTATCCCAGCACTTTAAACTGGTTGGAACATTTAGTGTGAAGTGGTGGCAGACCCTCACCCCACACCCTGCTGACCTAAAATATCCTAATCTCTACTCGGACATCTTAAAAGAGGGAATCCTGATTTAACTGCATTGCACGTGGCAGTCACCCAACTACTCAAAGCTTGCCAAAGGTTTTAAATTTCATTCACTGCTCACATCTGTCTGGACAAGACAGAGAACAATCATCGACTGAAACCCAGAAAACTGAATCTAATATTTAATTTTATTTTGAAGCGGAGTAACTGATGTCACCCCCGTTAGTAAAAACAGATCACGTTGTCTGTCCATCAGGATAGATAGCTGAGGTGGGAGATGGATAACATACACACTACACAAGAACTAACATGCCTCGAGGGGAAAATCTTTGGGGCGGAGTAAAGGGTGGGGTCGGGAGCTGACCTTTGGGTTGTCGCCATCCATGTTAAGTTGCGTAAGCTGTGCGAGAGTGTGCTCCCGGACACTGTTTAGCTCTGCCTGCTGCCGACGCAGCTTTATCAGAAGCAAAGTCAGTTCCTCAGGCTGCAAAGGAGGTGAGGTTGTGGGACGCGAACGGCCATTATCAAGCAGGGACAATGTAGTAGGAGAGGAGGAAAGAGGAGAGAAGACACCAGGATAGGAGATGCATCAATGCTACTAGCTAGTGAGTTTTCATGCAGATCACAACAATAAGATTAGCCAAGGTGTTGGCAGCATGCAAATTCCCTACTTGCACCCGAGAGAGAGGAGCTGTTTCACGTCGATAACGGAAAGCAGTTCGCACATAAGTGACAATGACTTTGACATCCATTCCTGAGCTGGCTTAGAAAGTTGAGACGGACAGCGATTTTAAATCACTGTTGGCGAATAGAGACTCTAAAGAGCGACGAAAGTCGGGAGAGACATAATCCGATCACTTGCAGAAAAGAAAAACGATTTAGACTGCCTCTTTGTTTTATCACAGGGTCATCTTTGACACAAGTCACACTCAGTCAGCCAAGGAAGGGTATAATTGTTTCGACAACCCGGCACATTTGAGAATATGGGCATCGGAATGTATTTTGACAATTTAGCCATACATAGCTAACATACCAATTATATCCACAGTAAGACTTACACTTTTGCCTTGGAGAGACTGAGCAGTGATCGACTGGACTGGAATTCCTACAGGCATTGATCTCCTATCAGGTGGATAGGCATACTAAAAGAGACGGGCAACACATTCATTTTCACAATTAGTTCCACCAGCAGGGGGGAAAATGAGCGAAAAGCAATTACATTTACAGTACATCCAAATTTCCTTTTGTATATCAATGATGCAAAATGTGCAAAAATAAGAAAAAAAACATCCCTAACAGGAAGTTTTATCAGATGAAATTCCACATATATGAATATCTAACTTTGAAGTTTCAGAGAAAGACGGATAGCAGGAAAAGAATATTGTCTTTATTTATCTATATATCTGATTCTGATTCTGATTCTGATTTCCCTCAAATGTTCAATAATGATAATCAATTCGACATATTTCACATTTCAATATTGACTATATACCATGTGTGTGTGTGTGTTCGAGAAAGCCATAGTTTTCAAACAGTGATCCTTTGAAATGTTGACACTTTCTGTGACATCAACTTCAACTTTAATGTGAACACGCTTATAAGTTCTACAATAAAGGGCATTATATATCAGAAATTGTTGACTGCAAAAAAAAATCAATATGTACATTTTAGCTCATTTACTGCCATTCCCGAATGTATTCGTGAATTGAAAAGCATGACATGGAGCGTCATTTTCAAATTTGTTCAGGTTGTGGTTTATCTTGCTGGGGGGTGCCGATAAAGCACTGGACGGACCTCTGGCAATGTTTTTCACTCCCACATCGGGGCATTTGCCTTTTGGACAGCTGCCCCATTTCAAGCTCAGATACTTCCAGACCAATATAATTTAGGAATTAACTATTTTTTATTAGATAAGAGTTGAAGGTTTCTTATGCTGCATTGAATGTTTTAGTGAAAATGACAAAAAACCCTGGTTTGACAAAAACCCCTGATTTGCAAATCATCAGGCAGTGAATGAATTAAAAAAAAGCAACTTGCAGTGTGGAAACAACCCTGGCCAAGAGAATGACTAGCCATTCAAAGTTTTGCTCCACATGTCAACACCTCATTCAGTCCTCGACTTACCTTCGGGATTAGGTGCCTGTGCCGCCTGTCCATACTTGTGTCCCTTTGGTAGATGGGAGAGGCGATCTCAGATCGGGCACTGCTCATGTTGTAGGATCGCGGCTGAGGGTAACCGCCATACGTTGACAGGGAGCCGTGGGAAGGTGAAGGTGGGATGGAGTAGGTCGGCGGCGTGGCATGCTCCGAAAGGTTGATCATGGTTTTGGGGCTTCCCATGTGGCCATACATCCCGGGCGGTCTGGCGTACGCCTGTCGTTGCTGCCACTCATATAGCTGCCACATGGTGTCCGAACGCACGGAGCGGGACTTATTGGCCATCGCGGGCCCCATGGTTTGGTCGTACAACGACGGCGACATGCTGCAGATGCTGTCCCTCTGTGCCATGCTATTTCTGGGCATGCTGCGGTAGCCGTCGCCATAATGAGGCGCGTGGGGCATCCGATGGTTTGGCATTTTTCGAGGGAGTGTCTGGTACGATGCGATGCTGCGGAAGGAAAAGAAGTGGTCAAATCCTGAACTAACATGTTTGATTGATTAAATCATATATATTTTTTTCTTTTATTCATTGCAATAAACCAAAAAAAATGGAGCTGTAGTTGTTCGTAGACATAAATACAGTAAAGTCTCGTTATATCGATATCGGTTATATCGATAGTACTGCTTATTACGATACTATTTCTATGAACGCAAGGAGAAAATTTACATGCCGCAAGATCGGATATATCGATAGTCCGGTTATATCGATATTTTTTCCGACTCCCGAGAATATCGATATAACGACACTACTGTAATCATGATCCGAAAGCAAAATGCATTACTTGGAGTAATCATTGCAATATAATAGATGAGGTGTGACTTAGTCACTGAGCCATGTGGTGAAGTTGGATGCACAGATTCAGAGTGGCTTCAGCTTCTTCAAAGCAAAAATAAATAAATACAGTGAATAAACAGAGAAATCTGTGATAGAAAATAAACCGACTGGCGCATCACTTCTCGGTAATGAACTGAGAGTTGTTTGGATGCTGCCTATCTGCAGATAGCTTCAATATTCATTGACAATGATTCATCTTGTTCAGAGGTCTGTTGGCGATTATTATCGTCGAGCAAATAAACTGCAGATGACCTATAGTTAATGGAATTTGACTGACAAGTAGCCAACAAAATGTTGTGTTTCCATGTGCATTTTAGCCAGCAAACAGAAACCCGAAAGAACACCCCTGGACATGCTGCACCTTTCCGGAGGCAACGAAAACGTTGCTCAACGCGGGTTCAAAGAAAGTACAGCTGGCAATAAGAGGGTGTGCCTTTTAAAGAACATCAATTATCGGAACTGATTCTCAAATGTGGCAAAAAGCACTTTTTATACAGCAAAGCGAAGACGTATGGTGAAGAAAATTTGGAAATGATCCACCGAGTGCATTTGGTTAACATTTTATTCAACCACATGCACCCAGTCACCACTGTATCAATCAAACAAACCTCCTGGTGTCATCATCCGGGGCGCGTCCTCTTTGTGTGCGGACCCACTGCTCCAGTTGCTGCATCGAGCTTGTCCTACTCAAAGTCCGTTCCGGTTCATTGTTTGGACTTCGCTGGGGGGGAACTCCACTGTTGTCAGCTGAACTGGGCTCACCAGCTCCGTTGACTTGGGGGCTGTGGTGTGAGCCATCAATCTCTGTCGGGCTGCGTGGCATTGCAAGTTTGACCGCGATCGCTGGTGCTTGTGCTGGCTCAATTTTGATACTGTTGATCTTGGTGAGGGGGCGGTCGGTTTCGGCGCCATCTTTCTGGAAGCCGTAGCGCTCAGCATCTCGCCGCTTCATGTCATCCTCTGAAATATGATTAAGGTCCGCCTCCCGGTTGCGCACGTTGTTCTCAATTTCGGGTTGTGTTAATGGTGGCCTATGATTGTCCATGTGATTGACCTCCTGAGGGCCACACTGTTCCACTTTAAGTTTGTCCAACCTGATAATGACAAAGGAACAAATACAAATGAAGTCTTCCGCACTAACACGTTGCATTGATGAGGCACCTGCACTACCAGTGTTTCCTAACTTTTACGAATCCAAGCCACCCACTTTACATCACAAAAAGCTCACAGCGCAACTCCATACATAAAATATGAAGTACTAAATGAATCAACTCATATAAACAAATAAACTCATTCACTGCCATTCCCGAATTTATTCGGGAATTGAAAAAATGACATAGAGCGCCATTCCCAAATTTGTTCGGGTTTTTGTTTCGTGCTGGGGTGTCAATAAAACGCTGGCCAGACCTCTGGCAATGTTTTTTTTCCTTTCCACATAGGGACAGCAATTTCCTTTTTTCCATGTTAGTGCTCTGTTACAGCTTCAGCAGTTTTTAAAGTGATATACAGGGTCACCCAAAAAGATGCGGATCCATATTTTATTTGATAAAAAAAAAAAATGAATGTCTTTTCTGTTGCAGGACGTGAAAGGTGAACCTATGGATGATTGTTTGCAGCTATAATCCCCCAAAAATGTATTGGACAAATCAGCCGAAGATATTCTCCCTGGAGACCTATTTTTCGACAAAATCATACCAGAGTGTACAGATTCAGTTTCGAAAGCGTTGTCGCAACTTTCCATCAAAACCAACAATTGTTATTTGGGTTAAGAGGTTTAGAGAGCATGGGACTGTTGTGGACCTATGTTCTAAAGAGTTGTTGTGAGAGCTTCATAATGGTTTCAGCAAGACGGGGCCACACCTCATACAGCAAACGAAACCATTGCTTGGTTGAGGCTTGAAGAGATACTCATAAGCAGAAGATTCGATGTGGAATGGGCCCCGCACTCACAGATCTGAACCCCCCAGATTTTTATCTGTGGGGTCTCCTCAAAGACAATTTACACCTGAGAAATCCACAAACAATTGAAGAAATGAAAACTGCCATCACAGCAAAAATAAGAGCTATCCCGAAAGAGGAGTGTGTAAAAGTGATTGACAACTTTGTCAGATGAGTACAGGTTTGCTTGCAACGAAATGGTGGACATTTGGAACACATCTTAGGAAAGCCATAAATTGACAAAAAATGACCACAAACTGAATAATGTGTGGTTGTATTTGAAATAAATAGCATTTTAATCAAAGCCACAATTAAATTTTTTTGGGTATGCATTTTTTTGGGTCACCCCGTATAAACCAATATGTAACTATTGCATTGTATTTTGGACAGTCACTCTCATTTCAAGCTCATATAATTCCAGACCTAAATAATTTAGGAATTAACTTTTTTTTTGATAAAAGAAGAGAGTCTATGGTTTCTTATGCTACATTGAATGTTTATGTAGTTCTGAAACTCAATATTCTGTGGGTCCCAGAATTTCAGTGACAATGACTAAAACCCTAGCACTGGAGTGGACATATTTTTGCACGTCTGGCAGTGAAGGAGTTAATTTACTCACAGGGAACTCTAGTATTGATTTGAAACAAGAAAGTATGAAGATGAGCTGCATAATATTTCAGCTGCCATCGAACACCAGGTATGTGAACTGAAATGTGATATCTCTACGGGGGGGGGGGGGGGTGTCTCTGCTAGGGCATGTCAAAAAGAAAGGTGGTGCTCAGCAGTTAAACATTCTTTTGGAGTTCTACACAAATCTCGACTTCGTTGGGAGGTCTCTGGGGGTAATTGACACCACTGCTACTTGGCCTCAGATGTACTCAAGGTCACTGCTTCAGCGATGAGCAAATTCCTCATCTCAGACCGGTTTACTGGGTCAGCAACAAGAGCGTGTGGAGGAGCATTCCTCCATTTCAAGAGCCACCACAGTCACATCATGTCTTATAAAGCCTTAACACGCCGACCTGAAATCACATTGAGTCTATGAAAAAATACATTAAAAAAAAATCCAAAAGGTGCAGTAATCCTGCTGCACTTACGACACAGTAGTTTCGCTATACTTGACTGCCTTTTAGCAGCATTACACTTTTCTCAGCACCATTTGATGGATTTTAGGCTCAGCCGCACCGCATAGCTACAAAGCACTTCATCATTACGCCTCTGCTCGTCCATGCTTAAAGGGCATTATACGGGCAGGCAGCTGAATAACATTTAACACAAAATGGCAAAGACAGTCATTACTACTGATGAATGCTGTGCCCAGTATTAGATGTGCTCGCTGTGTTCATAGGGCAACAACATTTACTTGCATGCTGCCCATCAAATGACATTGCCCATATAGATAAGTGAACTTTAAGGTCAAAGCTTTTTTTTTTAACCACAGAAAAAAGACAAGCCAAATTTCTTTGGGAACTGTTGTCAACCATCTCACATACTGATTTCAGCATATGTGCATGACATCAAAAAGAAGGAGTAGTCCGAAGGGACAAAATGGGCATGTGTAGCGCAATCACAGATGACTTACAAACCTTTTGACAGGGTCAGAATGCACAAGTGCGGCATCCGTCATCACTTTCATCCAGGACTCCATGTCTTTGGCTGTGTCCGTGCAAAAGTAGTAGGTTCGCATATTGGGATGCGTTGCCTGTGTGACAAGATTTCTGAAAGAGCCAAGTGAGAATTTGAAAACGCTGCACTGACAAGATTTGAGCAGCAGATTTGCTAAAATCATACTCACCGGGTCGTGAATATTATTGTGGACATGTCACTGTGTGCTTCAAATGATGCCTCTCAGCCAACAAAGCAAAACATTAGAATGTGATAGAGAAAGAGAATACTTATCAGACAACGTCCAATTCCCTGTTTGCCAGTTTCATAAAAAAATACCACAATTATCCAAACCACGATGTGGAAGATTTACAACAAAGAAACGACAGCTGGTCATGTCCTGCTCTTGCATTTCACTCATTACCTCAACAGGCAGTTGAGGTAATGAGTGAAATGCTCTTAATGCATGTGACCATGGTGTAATAAAAGTGGGTTGACTCCTTGCCGTCTGTGCTTGGTTGTGTGTGGCAGGAGTACTGACTTGCAGAATTTAGGAAGGACCCAAAATCCTAACTGTCCACACTACTGCGAATCAATTTCACGTGATCACTGCCCTGCAGCAACAGGGATTGCTCATATATATATCTGCATACTTCGGCTTCCAATGGACATTGAGTTATTGCTCATCAAATATCAATGACAAAGGACTTGTTTCCAATTTTTTGGAGAACAGGAATCACAGCAAAGTACATCTTGGAGGGGTCTTTTTTTTTCTCCTCTGTTTGTTTTCCTCAAACGCTCATTAATGGTTTGATCGTTGAAAGCACTGACCTTGAAGGCGTACTTTCTGGTGATGTGATCATCAACAGACAGCATGGATATATGAAAGCTTGGAAGCAGTATGCTTCCAAGTATCCCTTCCTCTTTTTCATCTGCAAGATATAAAAATAAATAAATAAAATGTCAGGTTTAAACAACGTGGAAGAATGGCAATTTGGATCAATTTATAGGACAACCGACATCACTTATGACACCAGAAAAACATTTCATAGCATCTAAAATACCCAAAACACGCAGTATGATATTTTTAGTCAAATGCAAAACACCAATAAAAATGACTTAAAGTGTCCAAAATCTGCAAAAATGTCTGCAAAGGAATTGGGCATTTTCAGAAAGTCCCGCCCCCAGTTCGTGACGTCACGCCAAGACGTCTTGCATTGCTAGTGAATCAAAACAATGGCTTCAGATTCGGAGAATATGCTTTCTTGATACACATCCAGTTATGAATATTATTCAAATAGTTCTGAAGAGGAAAGCATACATGTTTGCAATCGATTAAAGAATTTCTTTGTGCGATATTGAGGCAACATTGGGGGAAAATCTCTCACCCAAAAAAAGAGGCACAAAATGGCGACATCCTGTGGCCACCTCCGTTTACACAGGCTGATAAATCCCTTATTGGGCGCTTGGACGCCCTCTTCTGGACTTCTGGCTGCTTTTGGGTGCAACACGAGGTCCCCAGACCAAACAAGTACAGCAAAATACATTGACGTGATGGAAGGACCGCTACAATGCGTCTTTTTTTACAGTAAAGGGCGGTCCTTTAGTGACGTCACGTACGGACTCGTAACCAACTCAAAAACAAGACTTCCTGAATATTCTGCGTGAGTCTTGAAACATAAATTATAGCTATATGGGGAGGAATCTTTGTAAAATACGCTCAGTAGAAGTCATTTGAAGCCATTTTACAAATTGTGGACACAACTTGTCCGGAGACGTCCGGAGACATTTGTATCCCCTTTAAGGGGGATACAAATTGAACCGGTCACATTGCAGTTATATTCTGCACTTTGTGGAAAAGATTAACATTGATTCACACCACTCTGATCCTCATTAAGTTTGCAGACGTGGGACTGTATTAACGATAAGAGTGTTCTCTGTAGTGAGGATTAAGATGGATTTCTGCATTTTAAGCGGCAACCTAAACTCCCATCTTGATATTTACAATACCTCTGCAAATAGCAAGTAAAACATAGAAAGTAAAACATCAGCATGTCCGAGTTGTCATTTGCTTGGCCTGTTTCATAAATCACAACAGTGTTTTGTTTTTCCAAAAAAGCGGTAAAAAAATCCAATTTGAAACTGTGAATAATGGTTTTTGTAACACAATATATCTGGTTGTTTTCTGGTCATGTCAAAACGTTCAGAGCGTAATCGACAACAGTAGTAAAGTGATACCTTAGCTTACGAACGCTTTAGCTCACAAACCTTTTACCTTACGAACGTTAAATTCGCGACCATATAATCTTGGCAGACGAAGTAGTTTTCGGCGCACGAACCAAACCACACAGCACCACGGTGGCTGGCGGACTCGTTTTCGGCGGTAGAACACCAGACCACACGGTCAAACAGTGCCACGGTGGCTGGCGGACTAGTTTTCGTCACCTCCTTTCTTTGAGTGCAGACGTGATTTGTTATCGAGTGGAGTACTTTTGCTATTATGGGACCAAAAAAGACCCCTCCACAGGCTAGTGATAAGACGAAGAGGACACAAAAGAAAAACTTCTGTTAATTTGGATTAATGAAAAGCAGCTAGCAAGGGACAGTGTGAGTGAGGGTATTAGCGCTGAGAAAGCACGGCAACTTCACTCGGATATCATCAAGAGGCAACCTGGAAGTTCATCATCCATTCACAAACGTAAATAAAACGACTTTATTATAAGTACAGTTTATTTATTTAATTAGACACAATAGCACATTTATTATACCTAAAATATGGTATATTTTGTGTAGTTTTAAGGCTTATTTAGTAGAAAATTATGTTTTATGGGGACCTGTGAAAGGATTATTCTCGTTTTTAATGGTTTCTTATGAGAAATAAATGTTTGGCAGACGAACTTTTTCGCCTTACACACTTTCTGGCAACCAATGAAATTCGCAAGCTGAGGTATCACTGTATATCAAATTTCTTTTCAACACAAAAGTCAATTGGCTGATAACCACTAATCGAGAGCTGATGGTTTGGGTTTGATCATAGGAGAGATCATGACCACACTTCCTACCCACGCTCTGCTGACGGATACAATTTCAAAACATGCCCATCAGTGTAAATCCTTTGGGGCCGATCCATCTGCCTTCGGCTTTTGTCAGTCAGTGGGCGGAAAGGAGGCAATGGCACTGTCAGACAGCAGATACAGCACAGATCCAATGTCATTCTGATTAGCGGAATGACCGGGTCTGCGTTAATTGAGCAAGGAGTCACCAACACCGGACGAATAGGATATTCTATAAATTTGCTGCCAAACAGCAATCCTGCAACATAGGAACTGGGAAGAAAGCGACATCATGGAACAACAAATACATCCTAAATAAATCAAACAATTACACATTTTAGTCAGAAAGACGAGGCTTCTATGAAAGTAAAGCCAAGCAAACTATAAATATAAAAGGTAGTTGATTTACCTCCTCAGAGTTATTAATTTTCATGTGGACTACACTTAAGCACTGAACTTAGCGAGACACGAGACAATCACTCATTCCAAAAGTATCAATATTTCAGACATTCCAATTCTGTGTCATAATAGTGACTCAGTGTCAGCCTGAACATCCACCGACGGCACATGAGCAGAAATAGCCACAATGAGAATTATCAATCTGGATCTCAATTGGTGAGATTATAATAGTGCTAAAAAACGAAGAACAAAAAAAAACAATCAAGTATTGGCAGAAATCAAGATCGCTTTTGGTCGCTTGTTGAATTACAAGGACATCTGTAGATGTCATCCGGAAAATTTTAGGGATTTATGATAAAAGAGCGGCCCGGTAGTCGAGTGGTTAGCACACCGGCTTCACAGTGCAGAGGTCGCCGGTTCGCGTCCCGGTCTGGCCTCCCTGTGTGGAGTTTGCATGTTCTCCCCGGACCCGCGTGGGTTTTCTCCGGGTCCTCCGGTTTCCTCCCACACTCCAAAAACATGCATGGCAGGCAGATTGACCACGACAAATTGTCCCGAGGTGTGAGTGTGAGAGTGACTGTTGTATGTCTTTGTGTGCCCTGTGATTGGCTGGCAACCAATTCAGGGTGTCCCCCGCCTCGTGCCCGAAGACAGCTGAGATAGGCTCCAGCAACCCCCGCGACCCTAATGAGGAATAAGCGGTATGGAAAATGAGATGAGATGAGATGATAAAAGAACCACAATGGAGCCTGCCTGATTCCTGGAAACTTGTTTCACAACTCTAAATTGGTGTGAAAGCCATTTTCCAGCTTGACTCCTTTTGTCAAAACCATGTTGAGAAGGTATACCAAGCCATGTTTCTTACATAGCCATTCCAACGGTCTCTTTGGATCTTGTACAAGCACTTGTACTGAGTTCAGATAAACAGAAGTCGCCCACGGCATGGCTTAAAGGACAACCGACGTGTCCGGACAAGTTGTGTCCATAATTTGTAAAATGGCTTCAAATGACTTCTACTGAGCGTATTTTACAAAGATTCCACCGCATATAGCTATATTTTACGTTTTAAGACTCGCGCAGAATATTCAGGAAGTCTTGTTTTTGAGTTGGTGACGAGTCCGTACGTGACGTCATGAAAGGACACCCCCCCTACCGACAAAAAGACACATTGTAGCAGCCCTTCATCACGTTAATGTATTTTGCTGTACTGTTTGTCTGAAGACCTTGATGTTGCAACCAAAAGCCGCCAGAAGGGGGCATCCAAGCTCCATGGAAGGAATGTATCAGCCTGTGGACACGGGCTGATTCATTCCTCACAGGAGCTGGTCACCATTTTTTGGTGCGACATTCCCCCCCACCCGTTTGCCTCAAAATGACACGGAAAAAATTCTTTAATCGATTGCAAACTCGTATGCTTTCCTCTTCAGAACTATTTGAATCATATTCATAATTGGATGTGTAACAAGAAAGCATATTCTCCGAATTTGAAGCCATTGTTTTGATTGTTCTGCAATGCAAGATGTCTTGGCGTGATGTCACGAACTGGGGGCGGGACTTTCTGAAAATGCCCAATTCGCAGCTCAATTTTTGGCAGATTTTGGACACTTTAAGTCATTTTTATTGGTGTTTTGCATTTGAATAAAAATATCATACTGCGTGTTTTGGGTACTTTAGATGCTATAAAACGTTTTTCTGCTGTCAGTTAAGAAACTAAAAAGTGACATTAGTTGTCCTTTACGGAGATACTGCAGGGCACAGTTGCTGCAAGCGGTAAAAAAAAAATATATACGGAATGACTCACCTCTGTAATAGAAGAGACACAAGTCTGACAGCACAAACCACCTCTTTTTCCACAGCTTCATCCCTGTGCTGTCCTGCAAAAACGCCAGAACAGTCAGATGCGTAGTTAGCTACCCCAAAAAATATATATTGCCCATGACAATTTGTCATTTAAGTACAGGTTTCAAGGATCATGAAAGTTAACACAGATGATTTGTTACCGTGGGCCACAAAAAATAACATGTCGGGGCCTTGACTTTGACACCATACCTTAATTGGACTGAATTAAAAATATATATTTTATTGTCCCCTCAAAGGGAACATTTTATGTCGCTGAGGGGTTTAGATGTTTCCTTCAACAAATTCATAAGAACTTCAATTGCTTCTCAGTTTAACAGAGGCAAGAAAGTATGTGAAAATCCATCTTTTATTCAGCGTTGCAGAGTTGTTGAGTCCGTGCTTGATGTCCATCACCCTGATTGAGCTCCTAAAGAAATAGCAGCTGGCAGCAGAACCAAATAAAGCCTTCGTGCATTGAAAGGACGGGGCCGGGAGGCTGAAATCAAAGCTAAATGAGTCTGCCACTGCCGCCGAAGAGTCCTTTCTGGCAAAGGAGCGCCTCGAGCATCCCCTTTTCACCCCTCGCTGCTACGAGCAGGAGCCTTGATGAAGGACCACTATTCAAACAGTTATGTAGACTGAGCAGCAAAAGCGGACTAATAAATCTGAGCTTATAATATATTATCATTTACCTGATAATGTATCGTCCATATAAAAAGTCTGCCCCCCCACCCTACACACACATGCAAATTCTATGTTTTATGGAAAAATATTTCAAAACTATGCACATGAACTATAACCTATCCAACGCAAATGAAAAATGCTAAAAATACAATCCAAACACTTGTCTAACAGAATTCAGCACGCGGCCCCCACTATTTAAATGTTTTCATGACTCAAAAACTTGGAACTGTGGTTTGTCTTTCTATAGCCACTGTAAATCTGAAAGGGAACACCGTGCTGATTTTTTTATGACTTTTCCAACATTTCTCCAGCGAGCAATAAAAACAAAGCCATTTTTGTGCAATTTTTGCAAAAGACCATGAAATCTTTACCTCAAAGTGAACACTATCGGAATCACTGCACAGAAAATAATGCTTTGTTTACCTGCTTATAGAGCCAATTCCTCATTATAACGGGAGCGCTGGGATTCCTCCTGATTGAATTTGATCTCTTTCCAAAATTATGACGTTTTTGAGGTGGTCTTGATGCCTACAAATACAACGTAAATGTCAGCTATTCTTTTCCAGTGTTGAAAGACATCAACATTTGACCTTCATGTATCTTACTCACCCTTGCTGCTGCGCCAGATTGGTTTGCGGCACAGTCCGATCCGCCCGAGTTGTTGGAGGCCTCGCTCATGGTGCTTCTTGGCTGTTCCTTCTTTTTATTCACTGGGACTTTAGCGGCAGATCTAAACGTGCACACAAGCCAAGCATGAGCATGTGAGGTCCAACTTTGCAATCCCAGTAAAAAGGTAGAGAATAGAAGCAGAGTGGCCTCGATTGTCTAATGACCCATCAGTACATGATAGTACAAACTTATGATGAGATCGAATCTTAGAACAAAGAATGAAGCCAATTTCACCAACGGTCACTTGAGCAAGGAAAAAAAGAGATAGAAAGAAAACAATTCCAGTGTTTTGAAAATGCTGACATGCAGAAATTCAGCCGTAGTCTGGGTAAATCACACTGGAATGCCTGTTATATGAATCTCATTGCACATTCAGAAAGCCCGTCATCTGGTTGAACGCCATGTAAATCAAGTCGTGTCTGGCCCACGGGGATGTCCTACATTCTTTAGGTGGGGAACAACGTTATAATCTTGTGGAAACATGACACCACGGTGTGGCAGAAGTAGTGCAACGCTGACAGCGGTTTGGGTTGACAACCTAATACGTTGCTAATTCTGTTGCACAAGGCAAACCATGCTCATTTAATGCTAGTCACCCCAAAGTCTTACGATTACATGGCATCATGCGTGAATGGGAGCTTAGAGTACTTTTCTATTCATCCCATCAGTAATTTTCACTTTGATTCCATGCTGTCAATCATCATTATCATGTCATGCTGTCATGCATTGTCAAGGTGCATACACAAGAGGGACTATAACATAGACTGATGTTGTCTCGGTGAAAAGAAATCAAATAAAAAGGAAACATAAATGCAGACACCACCCACACGATACTTTATCTCATGCAGCAGGACAACATGCTTAACACAGACGTGTCGATATGCTGACATTTGCTTACCTGTATTTCAAGTACAAGTTACTGTTTGGCTTTGTTCGTCACGATTTAGTGGCATTTGTTTTGTTAGAACGATGACATAACCACGACATGACCACTCATTTAGATTGGCCTTTATTATCCAAAGATTGCTGTGTCAGCGGACTGAATAATAAATTGAGTTTTAGCCAGAGTGATGAACAAAGTAGCTGACTAGTGCTCCTTTGAATCACAGTGGAGACAATTTCCAACCTGAAAATAATTTCCTGTGAAAAGTGATGAGTGGCCGGCCACTGAGGTTTGCCTCCTCGGGTTAATGAACTCAGAGGATTTGCTGTGCTCACAGTGAAAAATGGCCCACAATCAATGATGTGTCAACTGACCATAAAAACACAGCGTCAAGGGAGAAAGCACTGTGAAATGTATTTCACTCATGTATTTAAAAAGAACAAAAGGGAAAAAGACTTATGTAGATGTGTTTTCCCTCCTATCTTTTAGAACCTTTAGAATGGACCAAATTATTTTTAGGCCAAACTATACCTCAAAGAGCAGTGGGTTTATCATGACAATTGAAGATGTAAAGGAATGACTCCTTAGACACATGGAAGTTGTACACTTTTTTTTTAACTGTTGAGTGGTGAACCCCGGTCTGACCGCGCTTGTCTCCCATCAAGAGATCACAACACAAACACATGAAGCCATCTTCCTTGTGTTTGTCACGGCGTTGGTTCATTAAAATAGTTATATAACAAGAGAGCACTTGACTTCCATTGACATTTAGAAGGTTTAAGTAGCATTGCTGGGCAGATTTTCTTCAACCATATAAGGGCCCAGTCTGAAGCCAAAGCCATGGCTACATTGTATTTGGTTGTCAGAATTACAGTGGACGCACAAACAAAAACACATTCTCATAAAATGTGGAAAGGGCGTTTCAGATATAAGAGTTAGGGATTTGCCCCATGCTGAGGTCAAGAGCGATAAGTACAACATAGGATTCTGACTGTCCGTCTTATCTAATGTGCTATTTTGAGGGTTTAAGTTTGAGAGCATCTCTCTCCGATTCAATTCCATTGTGGTTATGATTATGACTTTTGAAGGAGGAGCAAAACAGAACTACACAGAAGCCATTATTCTGTAGCACAACGTCACTACCTAACATTTCCTTCATCTCAAACAACAAGAGGCATTTTGCAGTTGGGCTGTGGTGCATACGCAGACTTCTCTTCAAAAGTCATAGACGCATGCCAATTTCGAAGGTGAAAAAAAATGTCTCACTCCTACAAAGGTTGATGTCACATGTAATTAATGAATACAACAAGTGGATTAATGGATGGAGTAAACTTGCCAAATACATTTTCAGGTATTTCTTTGCATCCATGCACTGTTTTCGGCTACTTCTTCCAGAAAATGTCAACATCTTACCAGGTAAGTAAGGCGTAGGTCAACTTTAATAATAATAATAATACATTTTATTTCAAGCGCCCTTCAAAACACCCAAGGACACTTTACAATAAAAACAATAAAACAAAGCACATAACAATAAAACCATAAGTAAAATGATATATAATAAAATAGCAAATAGAACTATACATTGAAAGCAATTTTAAACAGGTGGGTTTTGAGGTGAGCCTTGAAAATAGGGAGGGAGTCAATATTGCGGATGTTGGGGGGAAGAGAATTCCAGAGTTTGGGAGCAGAGCGGCTGAAAGCTCTGCAACCCATCGTGGTGAGATGGGCAGAGGGCACATAGAGGTGAAGGGAGGATGAAGATCTGAGGGACCGAGAGGGAACGGAGATTTGAAGCAGGTCAGAAAGATATGGAGGGGCAAGGTTATGGATGACTTTGAATGTAAACAGAAGTATTTTGAATTCGATACGATGTTTAACAGGTAGCCAGTGGAGTTGCTGGAGGACAGGGGTGATGTGGTGAAAGGAGGGGGTACTAGTGATGATCCGGGCTGAAGAATTTTGGACGAGTTGGAGTTTATGGAGAAATTTCTGGTTGATACCGAAGAGAAGTGCGTTGCAATAATCGATGCGGGAGGTGAAAAGACTGTGGATAAGGATAGCAGTGGTGTGAGGGGTGAGCGAGGGACGGAGACGGTTAATATTACGGAGGTGGAAATAAGCAGACCGAGTTATGTTATTTATATGGGACTGAAAAGATAATGAGCTATCGAGGATGACACCCAGGCTCTTGACCTGAGGGGAGGGGGACACGGTTGAACTGTCAATGGTGAGAGAGAAACTGTTAGTTTTGTGGAGGGTGGATTTGGTACCGACAAGAAGAAGTTCGTTTTTTTCACTGTTAAGCTTGAGAAAGTTATGGGAAAGCCAGGATTTAATTTCTGAGAGGCAAAGTGAGAGGGATGAAGGTGGAAGAGAGGCGTCAGGCTTGCTGGAGAGGTAGAGTTGGGTGTCATCCGCGAAGCAGTGAAAGTGAATGCCAAACTTACGGAAAATATTGCCAAGAGGAAGTAGATAGATAATAAAGAGAAGTGGCCCCAGGACAGACCCTTGAGGCACACCAGAGGACACAGGAGAGGACCGTGAGGTGAACGAGTTGATTTGAATGAATTGTGAGCGATCAGAGAGATAGGAATGAAACCAGCGGAGTGGGGTATGTGTGATGCCGAGGGTGGAAAGTCTGTCGAGCAGGATAGGGTGGGAAATGGTGTCAAAGGCTGCGGTCAGGTCGAGAAGGATGAGGATGGAGAGTGAACCGGCCTCGGCTGCCATAAAAAGATCATTCGTGATTTTTATGAGAGCCGATTCAGTACTGTGGCGGGGGCGGAAACCAGACTTTGCATCTTATTCAAAAACTAACCGCAACGCCCCTATACCAGCCCCAAAAAAATCATCTAATCATTTGTCCAAATATAAATGAAACAAGCAGTGTTTGATGCACTAGGACTTTAAAGCTTTCTGAAAGGCATCCAACTGTAAAGAAAGAAAGCCAAATCAGAGTATGATGAAAACCAGATTGTACCATTGAAACTGTGTGCTTTAAACTGTTCTGCTGCTGTGTGGCCTGTCATTAACAAAGAAAACGATCACTTATGGACACGAGGCCGGTTACATTAGATCATTGGTCACTGGATCAGTGTGCAGTGTGTGCCCTTGTGTGCATTAGGGTCAGGAAAGATAATAGTGCCAATGAGCCTCGGTGCCCTGCGTACAGTGATGTGTGGGCGCTGGTCGGGGGGGGGGGGGGGGGGGGGCGGAGAGTGGCTGAGGGTGCATTTTAAAATGACCACACAGCGTTTCTAAAGAAATAACGAAGACCTTTGTTTGGGATTGGACCAGACTTTTTTTATTTTTGGAGAACAAAAGACCCTGGGATCGGAACACGCTGTAGAAGTAAGCGATGAAGCACAATTTCCAGATATTTGGAGAGCTCAACAAGCCATGACTGTCTCTTTGTTCTGTCCAACTAAGCAACAAGGTCTATTTAAGCTTATAGCAACACGTTTCTTCTGCACAGAACCACAAAACGTAATCCAACTGGTATGTTATCAAGCAACCATTGCAGTCATAGCAGGACTGGATTTGGTCTTACCGTGGAAATACAGTGCACAGTTGACACTGTGGATTGTATGGTAGTGATAAGAGAGATTTATGCAGCAGCTTTATTATTTATTCATATTTTGTCCCCTCAAGAAGCTAACACTGCCGGTCTCCTTGGACAGTTTTCAGCTCCCAACATTCTGTTAGCTGTTAGTGAAGACAGTTAGTGGTTGAACACAACAGACTTTGCAATGTAAATGCAGAACAGGTTATCAGCCAAGGCGGCATTCAAATCATTCAATGAGTGTTAGTGTGCATCAACAAGGATTATCATCACACAGACACGCTCAAGTGCTTTACATAAACACACATGTTCATGGTATGCTAGCAGCCAAAGGTATTTTACCTGCTACGCGCCGGATGAAACATTTTTCCACAATATACACTACAAAAAAAGATGAAAGAAAAGTGTGTTGAGTCTCTGTGCCTTAAATCGGATATTGGGAATATGGTGATTTTGTCATGAACAAGGTGTCCAGTGGAACCTCAAATTCTCAAACACTAGCATGGGGGTTATGAAGTGCATAAACAGTGCAACAATTAAACTAATCATGAGTAAAAGATATATCCAAATAACAGTGAGAGAGAGAGCTGTCCAAATATTTGCTGTAAGCATGCACATGATCATGTGCGTGACTAAAAACAAGTTGAAGCATGCACAGTGAAGACAGAATGATGATAACGTCTTTATTTGCGGTGGGTCAAGTCTGTTGGAGACCTCAGCATGAGCAGCAAAGTAGGAAGTGTAAATAAGAAGTGAAAGATGTCGATGACATAAAGCCGTCTTAACGCTCAGAAGCGACATTAGGAACAGAAATTGGCGTCGCACCAAGAGCTGACACAAGACATATTAGCAACCGCAGTGACAAAGAAGTTAATCAGAAGAACACCCTGATCTGAACCCTTGAAGAAACATTGAGAACAACAAATGATAGAGCACTTGTGATAGTGGGCCTCTTTTTTACTTGATAAAATAGTATCTGAAGGCCTCTTATTTGAGTCTTATTTGGTGTTAAGTTGTTTTGATCATTTCTCATATGTCCAACTCTTGAATGCTGTCTTGAAACTGAGGGGGTACAGTGTGCATTTTTCATGTTGTTTGTTCGCTGGTTATTGCTAAGCATTACAATGAATGCAGTCACAGCAATTTCCCTAAATGGCTTCTTTGTCCTCGTGGTAGATAAGATCTTGTTTTTACTGTTCGAGCGGATAATTTCTCTTTTTATGCTTTCCCAGAAAGAGGGCTAAATCCTGGATGTTTTCTATTTTTTTCTCATCGTAAAAGCTACATGTTGGGTGTTTTCGAAGAGTTTGTACTTGATGTTGAGGAGTGAGAGGGGGCCTTGTTTCCAATTGAGATGACATTTTGCCCCAGCATGTTGTACCTATTTATGTCAAAAGCAGCAGAGAAGTGAGAGTAACACAGCGAGGGGAGAAATGTGTCGAGAGAGTGCAGCGTGACGTCTCGTATTGACAAGATGCCCCACAAGCGAGCATTCAATCCATTTCTGCTGAACTAAATGACTTTGGAAATTGGGTGATATCCAATACATTCCTGAAATATAGTACTACAGACTTACACTGAAGATTTATAACACTGAGACCTAGTGTTTAATACACACTTCTTCCAAGTTTAATACACACTTCTGAAATAAGAAATGTACTCAAATTACTCAATAAATAATGTTATGAGTAAATCTTAAAAGTATATTATGTGAAGACACTGATCATAGTTTGTCACATTAATTAAGAAATAGAAAAATGTCAACATGCAGGAACACTTTATTCCGACAAGTACATTTTTCATCAGATCACTTCAATTTTCGAGCAATTCAAAAAGTCTCATCACTTGTGAGCGTGACTAGCAGGCTATGCAATTTCATCCCGTGAGAGAGCAGCACGAAGCAGCCATTTTGCTGAATGAGTCAAATCACACGAACGTAATATTTCTAAGGGACACTTACTGTGTGATTTCGACAAAGGTCACCAACTTGTCCAGGGTCAAGAAGGACTGCAAGTGAACGATCACATTCCGATGGAGTGATGTATACGCAATACAAAGGCAATTTTAGTTTCATCCCTTATCTGATAAACAATTGGCACAAGCACTTAGCGCTGGGAAGATCAGCCTTTGATTGATGAGGGCAAAGTTACAATTAGAGGTAGGGGGTGGAACGGGATCAGAACTTTCGACAGCATGTAAACGTTGCTGGAAATACAACCTATTAACATTCTGGGGAAAGAAAAAAAATAAAATAAAAGACTTACTGTTCGTTGATGACAAAGATGCAGTTGTCTTGAGAGGCCGAGCCCAAGACGGGATGCTTGCAGGTCACCTTTCGCTCATTATGGCTGTGAATTAGAGTGGAAAGGAAATAGAAAAGATGAGAAAGTGTCATCTATATTGGACAGTAGTGTGGATATTTTCTATGGCTTGTAAAGTTATACAGTGGGCATAAAAAAAACATGATTTATGTTCTCTCTTTTTTTACTACTTGTGAAGAACGGGGCATTTATTAATACAATATTAATGGCTCATCATATGAAAAAAAAAAAATCACCATGGGGATTGTGGAATGATTTAGAAACAGTAGAATTGGGTAAAATGGTGTAATTCCTTTGACAATGACTAAAATCGCCACAAGTGTCACTATAAATTGAGGCAAACTGTTTTGCCGTCCTGTTTGTTTTGACACGTCCATACTCTAGTGCAGGGGTCGGGAACCTATGGTTCGCGAGCCATATATGGCTCTTTTGATGATTGCATATGGCTCGCCGATAAATATTACATATTATAATACATATTGTCGTTTTTTTCGTCGTTCATTTCCCGTTGGGGCTGCAGTTGGCGGAAAGCGCAATTTTGATTGGATGACACTGACCTAGAATGGCCGAAAGCGCCATGTTGATTGGATGATAGTGGCCGTCATGTTGAAACAGGTAAAAGCCCCTTTAAATGAGCCCAACTAGTGCACTTCAGCCTGAACGCACCGGAGCATTAGAGGAGAGAAAATGTTCTGATTCTAATTTGCAATGAAACAATACCATCGATGAAACAGTCGAATGTCAGTGACATTTTAACAAGCCCCATGTTAACGTTAGCATCGACATACTTCTGCGAGAAGTAGATTGCAGATAGCAAGTGTGGAAGCTTATGAGCCGTGTGCAGGCTAGCTAGCAGTAACTTCGCCTCTGGACCGGCAAATTGAATTTCATTCCGATCGTTTTCCTGGATTTTTACCAAACACGAGGAACGGAAAACCATTCATGTTAACGGTGAGTACTATCACAAAGTTATTTTAAATAATACATTCTGATATTGCGTGTGTGCGCACGTGCACGCGAGCGTTAGTATGTGCGCGCGCGCGTGCGTGTGGCTCTCACTGAAAAACATTTCAAAATATTTTACTTTTATGACTCTCTTAGTCAAAAAGGTTCCTGACCCCTGCTCTAGTGTGACAATACCAGCAAAGTTATTTCTATCACAACAAGATTAGAATGCCAGGACACCAGCCACACATTCTCAGGAGTTGGTCACAGCTTTTCCTGTAAAGTGGCTGTGTGCAATGCGAATGGTCAACAACGAGCTTCACCATGTCACTCATAAATCAGGAATTTAACCATCAAATTCGGAATTGTGACATGTGCTAACTGACTTAATACCGAGCCTCAGCTCAACATAGCACATAGATACCGTAGCATTAAAGGACAACCGACGCCTCCGGACAAGTTGTGTCCATAATTTGTAAAATAGCTTCAAATGACTTCTACTGAGTGTATTTTAAAAAGATTCCACCACGTATAGCTATATTTTACATTTTAAGACTTGCGCTGAATATTCAGGAAGTCTTGTTTCTGAGTTGGTGACGAGTACTGACGTCACGTCACGGAAGGAACACCCCTGACAGAGAAAGGACAGACTGTAGCAGTCCTTTCATCACGTCAATGCATTTTGCGGTGCTTTGTTTGGTCTCAAAACTTCGTGTTGATCCGTGTTGATGGTGAAATTAGAAGGAAAACACATAAATAACGCGATGGTGAATCGTTGTGTGTTGCACCGAACAACTATTTGATATTCGCTGACAAAAATTCCCAGGAGACAAATCAGCCCATTTCAACAGAGCTTTGTCGCCATCTTCTGCATTTTTTGGGTGCTATATTTCTCTCCAGATGCCTCAATATGACACTGAATAACTTCTTTAATCGATTGCAAACATGTATGCTTTCCTCTTCAGAACTATTTGAATCATATTCATCACTGGATGAGTAACAAGAAACCATCTTCTCCGAATCTGAAGCCATTGTTTTGATTCTCAAGCAAGGCATGACGTCTTGGCGTGACACCACAAACAAGGGGGCGGGACCTTCTGAAACTGGCCACTTCCGGGTTCAATTTGAAGTAGTTTTTAGACACTTTAAGTCATGTTTATTGGTGTTTTGCATTTGACTAAAAATATCATCCTGCGTGTTTTGGGTATTTTAGGTGCTATAAAACGTTTTTTCTGATGTCAGTTAGGAAACAAAAAAGTGGTGTCGGTTGTCCTTTAAGTGTCAATTTCATATGTGGTAGTTCAGTAACTTAAGAAGGTTGTCAATATAAAGTCAAGCCCGAAGTGAGTGGATGCCGGAGTAATTAAACAAGAATTCACACCGCATAAGTGAAGCGAAGCAATGTCAACAACCGTCTATGAGCCTGTGGCCTCCTCCATGTGCTTTTACATTTCAACTCAGTCATGCTTCACCATCAACAGAAGGGAGTCAAGCTGCAGCCCAAAAATAACACAGTATTTAAACACATGCTTCTCGTGTGCTGAAAAGAGCAAATACCAAGAGTGAAATAGAGGGTTTGGTTTCAGTTTAGCGTGGAGAGTAATAGTCTCCACAGTTCTGGTCCATAATTACAGAAGGCACTGTTGGCTGCGGAACTCCATGTGCAGTCTGGGGACTGACAAATAACACATTTTTTTTTTTTTCACTCGTACCCTTTTATACGTACCGTACGGCTCATAGGTTAACTGGCAATGGAAATAATATATTGATAGTTTGAGAAGCACAAAATCAAGATTCAAATTGACTAACCCAAATGCAACACTTTTAAACATTTAGTAAGAATTGGTGCATCAGAATATGGCGATGAGTCCAGTTCATTTCCGTCAAAATGTATTTTGCCCACTTCAAATTGGGCATTTGCAGCTCCATTAAACTTTTTTTAACTCATTCACTGCCATTCACAAATTTATTGAGGAATTGAAAATATGACAAAGCGCCATTCCTGAATGTGTCTCTGGCAATGTTTTCCCTTCCACAATGGTCATAATTTCCCTTTTTTCCATGTTAACTCTTTGTTCCTGCTTCAGCTGTTGTTAAAGCGCCATATAAACCAATATGTAAGTATCGCATTGTATTTTCGACAGCCGGCCTCATTTCAAGCTCATATAACTCCAGACCCATATCATTTACGAATTAACTCTTTTTTTCTGATGAAAGAAGAGAGTCGAAGGTTTCTGACGCTGCATTGAATGCTTATGTAGTCCTAAAACTCAGTATCCTGTGGGTCCTGGAATTCGAGTGACAATGACACAAACTGTGGCACTAAAGTGGAGACATTATTGCACGTCTGGTAGTGAATGAGTGAATGGTTTATCGGGACTTTTGCTTTTGAGCAAAGGGCCACAACTGACATGAGAGAACCAATTGTCCATTGTTTAGCCCACGACAAAAACATTAATATGCACTCTATCTGAAAAGCAGTACAAAATGGATCAAGAGCAAGTCGACAAAGAACATTTTCTTCCTCCGTTCCAGGCTTGAACTGTGTGACCACATTGCTCTGTCTCTATAGTTACGACAAATACTTGAACTTGATATGGCGTTGCGGTATTGGCCGAAAATTGCAATGACCTTGGTGTAAATGAGTTTGCCAAGTCTGCGGGTTTCTCATTCCTGGATTATGCACTTGGGAGAACAGTGGAACATTTTAAGTCTATCTGTTATGTTTCGTCACACTCCCTCAGTGTGAGTACCGTAGCATCCCAACAACAATGAGCGTAACTCACCCCCAGCTTCTTACCTTTAGGGGCAAATGTAAAGAAAAACATGTTGGAAAGATCGTCTTTTGAAAACACCTCTTTTTCTGTTAGTTTTCAACTTCGGATGAGCCTTGCCCACGAGTTGTAACCACCATGTCATTTTATCAATAAAGTTCCATTTCCATTCCTGCCGTGTAGCAGAACAAAGTCAATATTCACATAGAACGAAGCTATTTGAGGAGGTCCACAACATTCCAAACAAGGACGGGTGCTAAGTCACAGTGGCAAATATTGTAAAGCTTAGATTTAAGACATAAAATCCCAAATAGTTTATATGTGTCTTTCGCCTAGCATTGACCAGTATGACAAACAGTAATCATGCAAACATGTAAGTTGATAGTATGTACACAAGTGGCTGAGGGGCACATTCCTAATATTAGACCACAAATGACAAAATGTACAATAACAAAAAAATGACAGAGGATACTAAAATACATGCCTGAAAGTAGATTATTCTTATGTTAAATATTGTTCTTTTCCAAATCACATTTTTTGACTAAACTTAGCAATGTCATTTAAAATGATCGCACATGTGATGAGGGATGTGGTCTGTGGTCTCCACAGTCAGCATTAGGTTGGGAAGTTACTTCCTGCGGGTGTCCACGAAAGGCAACATATGGTATCATTTTTGCGCTTTACGAAGAGCAAAAACACAAAATGGTCTTCACTTTTTATGATTCATTGTTGTTTTTAAGAGGAAGAAGTTGGCTACGGAGCTGGCAGAAGTACACCTCTCGGCATCTGACGTAAAAAAAAGGTCGAGAACTTGGCCAAGCATGACAAGCTGATTGCTTCACAGAGGAGAGGGCGGGACAGCCTCCTGGGTTCCGGACTGCTTTGTCCATAATAATGAGCATTGAACAGCAGTAATCGGGATCTTGAGGTCTAGGGGTCAGCACCTCAAAGGATTTGGTTTTATTGTTCTGGTTGGGTCTTTGATCCGTAAATTTTCTCCCTATATCAAACACTAACAACTAAACACGCACCACACTTGGAGGTGCTTGAACTGCCTATCGTGTGTTTTTTTGTTTTGTTTTGTTTTTAAACTGAGTGCGGGGGGCCCTCCTGGCAGCTACTTTGTGGAATTATTTGAATTGAAAATCTAGCCAAAAGTGTAATTGTTGCTTTAAATGCCTTCTAAGCAATGAGGGGGAATTTCAAATGCTTGAGATAGCTTGTAGTCGACGTACACATTCCACCATGATGTCCCTGATCCACTGGTGGAAAGACGCTTTGATCCTCTCCTCTTTCATCTAGAACTGGTTCATGTAGCAAAGGGGGTACAGAAAGTGCTTAAAAATGAATGACTCTCTGTGTCTTTGTGTTGTAATATTATCTTTGTGCTGTCATATTATTTTTTTATTTTTTTTTTTTTCTTTTGACTTTAAGACGGCGCCGCAAGAGTGGCTGCCTTTCCAGCAGCTCATGTATTTTGTTTTTCTACTTTCATTCCTTTCATGACTTGGCTGCTATGAAATGTAAATTTCTCCACTGTGAGACTAATCAAGGCAAATCCAATAAATCCAAATAAAATGGAAAAATGTGATCAGCCACCACTTGGATGCTTTTAACTGATCACCTGATCTTATTTGAAGTTTTATAGTTTCGTTGAATAAGTGAGTCATTGTAACATGAGACCTGTTGCTTTTCGGTGCAAGTCAGGGTATCCTGCCTGCTTCGGTTAGGACATCCTCTCAGCACTGCAACTATGTGGACTGGTTGCTTTTATTACCAGTTTTCACAGTGCCCGGTAGGATCACATTTACTGGCAACGCGCTGGTCACATTTTATAACCTTATTAAATTAAGTCCACACGATAGACAAGCCAGGTTCCTCACAAGGTGCCTATTTTTTCCTATTAGAAGAAGCCACAGTTAGCTTCATGTCGGGTGGAAGGCATTTATCGCCTTCGCAGTAATCACACGGCTTGTGTGAAGCGAAATGATGGCGCTATGTTATCATAAGTGTTAACTATAAAACTGAATAGTTTATATTAGTTTTAAGACATTTTGACATCTCGTGATATTATGCATGGCACCAGTGTGAACGATAGATTGCCGGAAATAACGTTCTGAGCATTCAAATTGAGAGGCTTCATCATATAGCCGACGACGAGTACACAGTCATTGACAGGTGGAAAATCTCAGCTGCTTCATGGTCTTTCAATGGTAAAACATGTTGTTGTAAAACACCATAAATCTAACCCGATTAAGTGTGAGGGGAGATAAGATAGTGCCACACCATCGGATGACTGCTCTCAACTACCAATGAAAAGAGTTTAACCGCAGAGGAACCCCTCAATACCACATGGACATTGACAAGAGGTATGAATAGCCCCCCTCACAAAAGTGGGGCTGAATAAGCAGAATAGGCGGTTTGGATGAGGGCAACAGAAGAAAAGGCCAAAAACACAAAACAGCTCTGGAGCACATCGGGAGCGGACAATTAAAATACTGCCTTGAAACTCCAACGCCACGTACAGTTGATATTTCTGAGTATCTAGAAAATATGGGAAAACCCTACAGCATGTTACCACCAGCTATATAAACTGTGACTTTAACCTTTCCACTTTACTATAGAAAACAGCTGTTCGTTCAGGCTACAAATCACATAATTTTATGTCCAAATAATTCAATTAGCCACTCTCCTGGGGCAGTAGTGACTGTGTTAAAACGATGTCAAAGTGACACAGCTGAACAGGCAATTTGAGCACCATGGCGACAAGTCGCCTTCTGAAAGAAAATGTATCTGAAAGAAAATTGATTTTTTTTTTAATTTGGCTTCATGGGGATTACAACACACATTAAACAGCAGTGCAACAAATTAAGGACTTTTATTTGTGCAGTAAACCTTTGTCAAAACGGTGTTGTATTGGGGCATAAACAAAATAAGCTACCAGTATGTACAGTAGTGTGATACCCTAAATATATTTCTGAACTATCTAATCAATGTAACCTCCACAAGGAAATAGATGAAGAGTGAGGCTTGGATGGATAGACAATGTCATTTTGAAGTGCATTATTATTACATGGGCGACAAGAAAAGAAAACAACATTCTTGCTTCCAACTAAAAGTTGTCTGGAGCAGTAAGGTAAATAGGGTCATAGAGGGACTTCTGCTTGACAAAGATATGATTGGATGAAATTGAGCTGTCGCTGTTTATTCTCTCCTGACTCAAAGCCTAAAATCAAATCAGACGTCCCCCCGCTGCGATTGATGTGTTGGGTCCGGAAAGCTGGCCAAGCAATTAGCAGTGCAACCCGCCTGTACATCTGCATGGCTGCTAATCCACTCGTTAATGAGGGCACAGCAGTTTTTTTTTTCATTTGATTTCTCCTTCTAAACAGCTCAATTTCCTCAATGGACACATTGGCGATATCATGGCCCAGCCTTCAATGACAAAGTGCCCCGCCCCCAAGCTCCACACAGACCACCGCCATCAATGTTTCCAAACGTTGACAGTAGACTGAACTCAAACATCTTTTTTTACTTACTTTGTTGACCATTTTCCTTTTTAAATAGATTTGGATCAATGCATGCAGAACAAGAAATGCGAAGGGCATCTTCAGGGACATAACAGACATCTATTTCCACATGCACATTGGCTCCACAGACAAAATGTGGAGTGTTGTCACATTACACAGCTTGGACACATATTTATATACTGTATGGGGATCATCTTGGGCAAAAGAAGCTGATAATATTAATTAAGTAAACACTGTTACAGTTCAAATAAAATCATGCAAAACTGCAAACACTATCCCCACCAAAAAAAAAGCAAACACTGTGGAGTGTCTCACAACACTTGATAATGGTGATACTGTGTTGATGCGGATTGTATTGTGTAGCAAGAGAAAGTGGTTTAATCCTACTATATAACAAATTAACAGACCAAAGATCCAAAAGATAAAACAACCAGAAATAACAATCACTTGCAAGTCTCCGGTGTGTAAACTAACTCTGACTGCTTGGAGTTAAACAAACAAACAAACAAAATCAAAACAATGATGTTCAGTAGCACATTATGAGCATGGCAAGCTCAAATTTTAGGGGAAGACCGTTGAAACTTCACCAAGAGAGCCTATCCTATGAGCCGCAGGCGACCCCATCTGACTTCTTTGGAAGCACTGTCGTTAACCTCTACAAAAGACTAACTGGTACGAGCGTCTTGAGCAAACTGCCTGCACATACAATAAGCCATCACATTTACAACACAATTCTTATCACAAACTGCTTCGAGTTTTCAATGTGATTGTTTTAGGTTGGTTTATTTGGTTTACTTACAGTACATGAGCCCCGTAACATCTGCACAGGTTAAAAGAAGATTTTAAAAAGTAGACAAAGGTGCAGCTCTCTTATCCAGTGGACGAAAAAAAACACGGAAAAAAATCGGCAGTTGCTCCGAATGAGACGCGGTGGTGTTTGGGCGCCTCGCAGATGTCCTATCCCGACGTCACCCTCGAGCAGACTGACGAGGAGCGCGAGACGGGAGTATAGGCACATGCGCGCGCGCGCACACACACACACACACACACACACACACACACACACACACACACACACACACACACACACACACACGCACACGTATGCACGAGGGCGCCCACGCGAGAACACGATACTGTAGTGAAACCTGAGGAGCTGTGACGTCACAAGGCCGGAAGTGTAGCAAGGTGCAATATCATTTCACGGTAACCTAGCATGAAGCTCGATAGGAAACGCATTCACAGCATGAAGTTATAGTACTGTCGTTTTGTTTTTGTAGATATGTGTAATATAAGCGTTAGATTCCTCAAACGTTAAAAAAATGACAGTTTAAACGCATTGGACTGATATAGTATTTACTATGATTGTAGTGATGTAGTATTGTGTTACCCGCTTGTGGCAATAAAGTGATTGAAGAGCATTAGGAAACGTGTCATCCTTCAACCACATACCCGGAGTTATAATATTTGTTAGGACATTCAGAATTGTTCATAGTCAAGACCATCAATGTTGGACACCTAAGTGTATAATGGATTACAATGGTCAATGCCACGTGTCAAAGTCATGAAAACTTGCCTTAGTTTTTCATTGAGTTTTATTTAATAACTATTAATTCTGAACATGATCATCAAAATATGGGCCAGCAATATGGGATTTTTAGATATTGCACACTGAACAGGATAAGTAAGGAACAAGAAGTTTAAACTACCCTAAGAGGTAATCACACACATCCATCAACAAATACAGTGGTGTGTACACAATACAGTGTATTACTAAAAGACATTGTAGTAGGGCTTGTGACATGCACTTGGCAGAACGTCACATTTTTTTGCCTCAACTGAAAATGCATTTTCCAAATGTGAATTATTCAATTAATGTGACTGCTGGCGTGTTGAACCTTTTCATGTGTACCCAAAGCAATCCAACAAATGCCACTGTTTGTGTTTTTATAACATATCTCACACAGAACTGTTCGCAATTATAAACAATTTAAATTCAGCGTCAACGTGGCCACCTACCAAATTAAAAAAGTACAACGGTCTGTATGTATCTATGAAAAGGGTTCCTTACTGCAATTACACTGTCACGGTATACATAAACCAAGCAAGACTTTCTTTCCCCAGCAGCGTGTGTTATTTCAGACGTTAAGTACTGTATCAAAATTGTTGCAGCACGTCTGCTGGCTCATTCTTTAGCAAGCCTTGACAAAGGTGGCTTGTTGAGAAAACAAATGCGGTGGCACTGCACTGTTCATGCGCATCTCAAAACTATTTGACTCCCCTCTGATCAAATGGTTGTGAAAGCTTTGCACACTGTTCAAAGAATTGTATAGCTACATCATCTTCTGGAATATGAGAGAGAGGAGCAAAATTAAAATGCTTTAACATATGGTTAGTTCTATTTTATTTCTTTATTTACTGCAGTGTGTTGATCTTTTCTCCCTTATATCACATCTCATTAAATTATGTAAGCGGACCATATGTAGTGCCTTAAAATCTCCTTTATAAATACTGGCGAGGCATTAACAGGCAAACGGGAAATGGAAATACATGTTCAATAAGTTTAGAGAAGAAGCCTGCAGCCATTGAAGAGATGAAAGCTCAGACAAGAACATCTTCCCCTGCCCTGTCGCCAAAGAAGCTCCTCCACGAATCAACCTGCTATTATCAATGCAGTACAAAGCCAGTAAAGGCACTCTTCGAGGCCACTTTTCCCCGCCGCTGACCTGCTTTTACCCTTTCAACACAAACGGCAAAAGACTCATTTACGCGCAATGCCATGAACACCATCAGCAACACGTGAGCCTCCTCGACCAGCTTCAAGACATCAATAATGCACCAGATATCCATTACAAAGTCAGCCCGACAGCTTTCGTTTCTTCCCCGAGGAGAAATAGGAGATGTGGGATTGAGCTACCATTTGGGACACAGCATGGACACCTAATCTGGAGGATTTATGCTATGATGTTCAGTGACAGGATTCGTCAAAGAAGCATCCGTAGCATGGGACCTTGTGTTCCACCGCACACAGGAAAAAGGTATCGCAGGGGAAAGTCAAAGCAAGCTGTTCAGCCATCTGTTGAAGTACTTGTCTTGCCTTGGGAGAGGATTTTCGATTAAGGACAGTAAAATGCTTGTTTGCTATCATTGCTCAAATTAACAAACAGTCTACCATTTTTTTAAAAAAAGCCCTTTGTGTTGTTATAAAATCTTACCCAGGGAACTATGAGTAAAAAGATGACCATCATTATCTCCTAGTCCATTTATTCTCTAAATGTGAAATATTTATGAATCTTGATTAAGAGTTGGTAGAGGGTGGGAATACAATGGTTTGAGAACAATTGATCAATTATTTCGGAAGTAAACGATTGAAATCAGACACGGTTCACATTAACATTATTTTGGCATGAAGTAGAGAGGAGTTTGCTCAGCTTGCAAACGTCACGACTAAACTCAGGTGAACAGTGACTGGTCGCTACCTGATCCCTGAGAATGAATGCACAAACACCAGAGTACAAAAAACATGTACGTACCATATTTTCTGGTGTATAAGGTGCACCCAAAAGTCTTGATTTTCTTGACATGCACCTTACACGCAGGTGCGCCTTATACGCAGGTGCGCCTTATATGCAGGTGCGCCTTATACGCAGGTGCGCCTTATACTATATGTGAAGTAATATTGAGCCGCAACAGGTCTCGCAACTACTGTCAGCAGCCACCCACTCCATTTCCCTCTGTAGAAGAAGTTGTGTGTAATTGCAGCATCTACTGTAGCACCTTATAATATAGTGTGCCTTATATCTGGAAAACCTTTATACTATATAATACAGTGAGACCTCATCTTACGAACACCTTATCTTACGAACTTTTCGTCTTTCGAACGTCAAATTTATGAAAATTAAACCTTGAAACACGCACTACTTTTCACGATACACAACCACCACGGCTGGCTGAGTGATCTTCGGATCGAAAAGCGCTCGAGCCGGCCCAGCTTTCCACACCCCCTCTCTCTGAATTCACACGTTAATCGCCTCCGATGACCTTTTTGCAGACAATTTTATTATTATGGGACCGAAAAAAAACACCACAGGTTCTTGTTCAGCCGAGGAGAAGAAGGAGTATACGGCGTATACCTGTGGCGTCACACGTGTGTAGGATTTTGAAGTGCGCCTTTCAACCCTTTCATGTCTTTCAATTCCTTGATGTCCTTGATGTGCGTCTCACCCTGACGCATAGCACACGCTTGAAAATGGTATAAAAGGAGCTGTCGCGGGACAGAGAGATTGGGCGAACCACGGGGCAGAATCATCTCAGACTCATCTCGGACTCACAGCCTCAAAGAGACACAGCTCGCAGAGACCTGCTCAGCATCGCACGGAGTCTCACAGCACGACTTGCTCGACTCCACGCCGCAATCAAGCTCTGCGCATCACCTGCCTGGGAGATCTGACAACGAACCTACTTACAAATAAAGAGAATCATCAAACTCTTTATACCCACTTATTTTTCGGTCGGCATTGCGTATACCGACAGTCAAATGTGGTGCGTTACTATGAATACGTTGAAGAAACTACCAGCCGTACTCGTCTATTCTGCTCTGTTTATTTGTCATCCAAGCCTTGGGGTGCGTTCAGGTTCGAGAATAGCGCACAACTTCTTATGACTCAAGGAAAGCATTGTCTAACTGAATGAGCAGGGACAAACACTTGCCAACATTTCTGTGTTGCTACACTTGAACGCAGCCCCTGGCAAGATGCAATAGAAGTGATTGTGATGGGCTAAAGGGTAGAGTCATGTGTCATGGTAAGCCAATCAGAGCTAGTGTTTTCACACACACCGGAAGAGGGTGTCATTAGTCACGCTTTCACGTGACTAATGACACCGAAATTGTAACGTGCGAGTTGACAGCTGAGAACGGGGCCGCCGTTCGCGGCACTTCAATTTCATTTCATTTGAACGAGTCGCTGTCATCTCACCAGTGACATGATTACGACGAAAGTGCCTCGCTGTTTCTTGTGCTGGCAAGTCCAACAGTTTGCTTTGCACGAGGTGATTGTTAGACGCGATCACGTAAGTTTGTTGCTTTCCGGTTTCCGATCGCGAGTGTGCCATTTTATTCGCCCCGCCCACCTTCTTTTGTCGCGTTTTATTCCGCGTCCGTGCAATCTTCGGACTCACGCCTTTTGTTGTAATAAAATCTCTGCCAGCACCTACGGGACTCGACGTGGATGCAGATGACATCGAGGAGCTTGTTGCTGACCATAATGAGGTCATCAACACAGAGAATTTGATTTGCAGAAGCAGGCCATTCAGGAGTTCATGATGAATGATAATGTGATGCCTCAGTTTCGTAAGACCTAAGAAAGTCGTAAGAAGTCAGAAAGCAACAGGTGTCAATTAAGAGCCATCATTGACCATCAGAAATGTAAATAAAGTGACTTTATTATACAGTGCAGTACAGTATTTATTACAAAGATTCCACCGCATATAGCTATACAGTGAGACCTCAACTTACAAACACCTTATCTTACAAACTTTTCGTCTTACAAACGTCAAATTTATGAAAATTAAACCTTATAATAAGCACTATTTTCATAATACACACCCACCACGGCTGGCGGAGTGATCTTCGGCGGAAGCACACGACCGAACAGCACCAGAGGTTAAGTTACCAACAGTCCTTATGGAAGGTGACTTTCCTTCCATAAGCCATCAACAACCATCAAAAAGGTAAATAAAACTTTATTTTACAGCACAGTTTATTTCTTTAATTACAGTCCTCATGTAACGTGCCTCTCTTTCCAAACAGCAATTCCATTTGACCTTCGACCTCCAACGCCATTCCATCAAGCCATCAATGACCATCACAAATGTAAATAGAGTGACTTTATGATACAATGCACTGTATTTCTTTCATTACAATACAATAGCACATGTATTATACATAGAATAAGGTATGTTGTGTGTAGTTTTAAGGCTTATTTAGTTGAAGAGTATATTTCATGGAAACCCAGGAACAGATTATTCCCATTTTAATGGTTTCCTATGGGAATTTTTTTTTTTGTTTGTGATACACACTTTTTGGCTTACACACTCTGTCTGGGAACCAATTAAGTTCGTAAGATGAGGTCTCACTGTATTTGGAAAATCTATTTTCTTTCATTGAAGATGTGCCTTGTCATCCGTTCAGTGCGCCCTATAGATGGAAAAAGTTTGAAAATACACCATTTGTTGGGGGTGCCTCTTACACTCCAGTGCACCTGATCTACCGGAAAATACGGTAGTTATTGAATTTATAGCCTGGCTATAAAACACGAAGCAGGGTGTTTACCCGAGACTTGTCAATGTCATTGAAATCCACGAGAAGCATAGCGTTGAATATGAACAAATATATTATATAACATTGTTAGCTAGTTTTGACAGGCAATGTCTACATTTTGTGGCAGTGACGTGCGGTGAGGTTCATGGCTGGTGAGGCACTGACGTCATCAATGACGTCACCGCTCGTCTCTACTTAGTATTTGAACGGTAAATTCAGCGATTTTGAAAAAAATCCTAAAACGGTGAAGTTAAATGGACAAGAACTTTAAAGTACAAATCACTAAATACATCTAACTGTTTAATTTATTTTTTCATTTGATATTTCCATGACAGCTTTCCATGATGACAGGTGAGGCACTGCCTCACCTGCCTCCACTGACTGCACGTCACTGTTTTGTGGTCTATAAGAGTTTGTATCTAGCATGAGAAAGACATCAAAAGCTGATTTAGACACTGGAAAGAATCTGGATACACCATTCCAAATGGCGCTACTTGAGTCGTCAGTGTCAATACCGCTACACAAATATTTTCAGAAAGATGTTGCTAGTAAAAAACTCTGTCTTTCTTATCTTCAACTTAAACTTACCTACTGCTGTATTTTGTGGCTACACGCCATTAGGCTTCACGATAGTCACACTAGTTGATGGTATCAGTGCAAAGTGATTCATCTCCAAGACCCCACCTTGCTCAAATCGGGGGGAAAAGTGTGTAAAGAGGGACAATAGCAACATATCGGCATCATACTTCAGGATTAAAAAAAAGTTCCGATTTCTAGAAATAGGCGCATACGGAATGATCAGGTTTGTGTTTTGACCACAGGGCGTGTAGTTGGGTTCGCTGCATCAGTTACATAAATGGTGTAATGTTACACCAGCTACAATGAAATATAATAAACAAATGAGGGGAACACATGTTTAACGAGAACAACAATGGATGCTATCCAGTATTTCATTTTATATATCTTGAATCCGTGACTGTGACAATAAGACGAGTTGACCGAAGGAAAGGCACAGTTTTGTACGGACTGTGTACCGTTAGTAGCTTACAACAAATCAGTTTTGGGAGGGGACAATGATGATAAAAATACATTTAAAATGTGTACCATAAATTCAGTGGATAACTGCAAGTGTTTTTTTTTATTTTGTTTTCAGAACCAAGGCAGCTGATTGACATCCATCCATCCATCCATTTTCCGTACTGCTTATTCCTCAGTAGGTTCGCAGAGGGTGCCGGAGCCTATCCCAGCTGTCTGCGGGCATGAGGCGAGGGACACCCTGAGTTGCTTGCCAGCCAATCGCAGGGCACACAAAGACAAACAGCAGTCACGCTCACACTCACACCTATGGACAATTTGGCGTGTTCAATCTGCCTGCCATGCATGTTTTTGGAATGTGGGAGGAAACCGGAGGACCCGGAGAAAACCCACGCGGACCCAGGGAGAACATGCAAACTCCACACAGGGAGGCCGGAGCGGGACACGACCTAGCGACCACTGCACTGTGAAGCCGGCAACTCCCAGGCCGCCCGGCTGATTGACAGTGAAAGATAAACAAAAAAAAACATGACTATTGTTTGACAAAAAGTGACAGAAACATAAATCAATCTTTTCACAGCCATCACCATTTTCTATGTGTGTGTGCGCACTAAATGGCTTGATAAGGTTCAACCCACTTGTCTGAAACATCAGCGTCAGAAAGGGGGTATGTGGAATCTGCTTCTGATAACAAAGAGATAACTGCTAAGAGCTGGATTTCCCTCTAATCAAAGACAGATTGGGAAATCGAGTCTGTTGAAAATCCTCACAGAAGATTCCAAGGAATGATGTTGGAGTGACGGGAGAAGCTTCCCCTTAGCAAGGCCAAAGCCCCTTTCCGATAACAGCAGCAACGCTTTGGCGCCGTGTGTCCCTCATTTAAACAGTCCACACACACGTACACATAGAATCTCATATTTTATAATGTCAAACTTGTCTGATAGCGGATGTAGTTATCATGGGACAATATACAACACTTCCAACAATCATGCAAAAAAGTAGACTGGATATACGGCAGAAGAGGAACAAAGCTCCTCTTCTCTGAGGTAATTATCAATGAGCAATGGTTCAGTTTCAGCTACAAGAGAGGCTTCATTCGGTTATCAGTGACAGATGCACCGGAGAAGCTTTCAGACTCATTAACTACCCACACATAGTCATAAAAATGCACTGCCTAAGTGTTCTCATGTTTATCTACTCTCAGCGGACCCTTTCTACCTCCTCGCTTGCTCCGGACGCCTCATCTACCCACACACCCATGTGCTCTTCTTTACGAGGAGGGAGCAGGTTGTTATACCTGCTGGTGGTAAAGAACAGCTGCAGACATTGCGGATGCAAAAGTATCATCATGAAACGGACAGCATGAATCAATCCTAATTAGCATCCAGCCAATGCTACTGCGTTGAATCCGGTCCTACTGAGTGATGGCTAAAGGATACAGAAAGTTACAATTGTCCCGTTATTAGCTTGTCTACAGAAAGCCAGAGATAAAATGGACTAGTGTGTCCACTCTTTGGGTGGGTTGATGTGGGGGGAAAAATTGCTCCTGTAATTATAGGGTTGTAGTGTCATCTGTCACATCCAGTCAGGGGACGAAAGAAAAGCTTAAAATCACTGGGGAAAAAAACAAAGAAAAAAAACTGAAGACATTACATTCAACTTTGCTATTTTGAACACAAACCATTTGTGGATGAAGTGACAGTGTCTCTGCTAATCAACAGGAGTGCATTTAATGTTGGCCACATTTCTGGTAATCAATTATTTAATTCACAGTAATTTCCAAAGTATAATGCGCACCGGAGTATAAGGTGCATCCCCAAGGAATGTTGTTTTCAAACATTTTCCATTTATAAGGTGCACCGGACTATAAAGTCAAAGTCAGCTTTATTGTCAAATATGCTAATATGCATGACATACAGCACAGATGAAATTACTGTCCTCTCGGACCCAGCATAAGGCGCCCCTCCAGTGAATGAAAAAAATGTGCCATATATAAATATAGATATGTTTTCCAAATATAAGGCACAACACATTATAAGGCTCTACAGTGGAGGCTGGGGTTACGAACTACAGTGTACTTCTTCTACAGGTGGAAATGGAGTCGGTGGCTGTTGACAGTAGTTGCGAGACCTGTTGCGGCTCAATATTACTTCACATATAAGGCGCACCTGCGTATAAAGCGCAGGGTTATCTTATGAAGAATATCAAAGCTTTTTCAAGGCCTTATACACCAGAAAATACTCAACTCATGGGAGCACAAAAATGTTTCGAATATTTCCTATTCCATCAGAATAACGTTACCCTTTTCCAGAAATGTGAATGGTTCTAGTTCCAACAGCTGGCGGCCTAAAAAGTTGCCAAATACATAGTCACCATAAAAACTCAATGGGAGAATCAAAGTCGAGCAATATCCCGACCGTTCGGGCATTTGGGCTAACTCAACATCCCGCTGACAATAATTACACGCCCTGTTGAAAACCTGTGTTAATGACTCATTGAAATTCAATGGCCAGTATTGAAGATTTGTATCACACCGAGGCATGATACAAGAGGAGAAAAACCAGCTGGAAGCATAGTAAATATGGAGTCACATTGTTAAACAAAAGGCACTGTAGTCCCATCAGAGCCAGACATGGACAGACATAGACATGAGCAGCAGATTACTGATCATTGAGTTGTTTTCAAGCACACTAATCCAACCGAGCGACATCACCAGAGGTCATCAAGAGGACGTGTCAGACAGACACACTTTATGGCCGAGCCTGGTTTTTAAGAGTCAGCTTCACTCACTGTTACAAATTCCACATTTTGCATGCCAAACAACACCCTAGATTCACTTTTGCATCAGCCTTTGCAAATTTCCCCATTGTGGGACGAATAAAGGTTTTCTGATTCTGATTTACCATCGCAGTCCACTGAGCCACAAGCAAACTCAATTTAGGCACCCCTTGTCCGTTTGCTGATCAGCCTTGCTTTCATTTCCCACTTTAAAGTTGCAAAGACTACAAAGGGCTCCAAAGCCAACATTTGCGCGAAACACACAGTAACTTTAAAAAAAGGATGAAATCATGCGGTTGTCGATGGAATGTTTACAAGGCTGCGGTGCTCAAAAGGGTTAAAATTAACAAATAAATCACTGTATTTTCCACACATCAAATATATTTCATTGTGAAACCACAAAATAAACACAGTAGCTATAGCCTTACAAAACAATTTCCAAGCAAAAATGTGCTTTTCAAAAATGTTGTGGTTGATGTAACTCAAGTCAGTAATTATTCATCCTGACGTAGTCTAAGCCAGTGTGTATGTGTATATGACTGTGTGTGTATATATATATATATATATATATATATATATATATATATATATATATATATATATATATATATATAATCAAATGGTGAGTATAGTTTTAATATAGTCTAGTATAGTGAGTATACTTTTTTGATTGTTGCTGTGCCGATGACCATTTTGTGTTTGGTAGCCTTTTACTGAGCGAGTTGCTTGTTCTGTTGCCACAAAGGGACATAAGTCTTCTTGTGCCGGTCCCAAGCCCGGATAAATACAGAGGGTTGTGTCAGGAAGGGCATCCGACGTAAAAGCTTGGCCAAAACAAACATGCGGATCATACCTCTGAAGATGGAGGTCACTGATTCGCTGTGGCCACCCCTTGAAGGGAAAAGCCGAAAGGATATATATATATATATATATATATATATATATATATATATATATATAGCAGGTAACTGTGATCGCAGAGCTTTTGCACGTTCAAAACTTTTTATAGCATCTAAAATACCCAAAACACGCAGTATGATATTTTTAGTCAAATGCAAAACACCAATAAAAATGACTTAAAGTGTCCAAAATCTGCAAAAAAAATTCTGCAAAAGAATTGGGCATTTTCAGAAAGTCCCGCCCCCAGTTCGTGACGTCACGCCAAGACGTCTTGCATTGCTAGTGAATCAAAACAATGGCTTCAGATTCGGAGAATATGCTTTCTTGTTCCACATCCAGTTATGAATATGATTAAAATAGTTCTGAAGAGGAAAGCATACATGTTTGCAATCAATTAAAGAATTTATTTTTGCCATTTTGAGGCAACATTGGGGGAAAATCTCTCACCCAAAAAAAGAGGCACAAAATGGCGACCTCCTGTGGCCACCCCCGTTTCCACAGGCTGATAAATTCCTTATATGGAGCTTGGACGCCCTCTTCTGGCCTCCTGGCGGCTTTTGGATGCAACACAAGTTCCCCAGACCAAGTACAGCAAAATACATTGACGTGATGGAAGGACCGCTACAATGCGTTTTTTTTACGGTGAAGGGCGGTCCTTTAGTGACGTCACGTACGGACTCGTCACCAACTGAAAAACAAGACTTCCTGAATATTTAGCGCGAGTCTTAAAACGTAAATTATAGCTATATGCGGTGGAATCTTTGTAAAATACGCTCAGTAGAAGTCATTTGAAGCCGTTTTACAAATTATGGACACAACTTGTCCGGAGACGTCGGTTGTCCTTTAAGTGAGCAATCCGAACAGCCAACATCATCTCCATGGTTTTAAAATAGATTTTATGAGAATAGGGCAGCTTGATGTGTAGGGTTTAAAGCCCAGCCAAGACCTTTATGTTTAACATTTGTTTGACTTCATACACCTCCTGCAGTTAATCCCAAAAAAAGCAGGTACCAGGAATGCTTTCTCACCGGCAAACAAGTATGTGGTGTACCCTGCTTCTCAGTAATTATTTTTGTTGAGTTCATTGCTATAACTGACTTGAAACTGAGTCACAGTGTATTACGGTACTTTGTCAGAGGTTTCCACTGTACTTTTTTCCTGGTCAGAGGTCGGAAATTTCAGACGACACAATTTCCTGCAATACAGCATCATAACAATAGGGGAAGGAGAAGGGGAATGAGCACCCATGTTATTTGAGTTTAAACTGTGAGGAAAAACACAGGGTGTGTTTGTTACTACGTGGGGAACTACTCCTTTGGATGAACTATTCGCCCAACTTTCACATCCACCTACATATAAATGCACTTCCTCTCTTGAAATGATGCTCACAAGCCAAACCTCAGTAATTTTCAATATCGACACATGACACATGATCACATGCGCTCCATGCCTGGTGACTTCTCAACTGTTTTGTTTTCATCTATAATGAGTTTGGTTATGTGATTGAAGTGATCAGGGGAAACCCAGCCGTAAAATGGCGCAGCTACAAAAGTGAAGATTGTAGGCAGCAATGGTGCATAACTATGGTGAACAAAACATGTTTAGCAATAAGCCCCTGGAGATTTATTTGTTAGTTTCAATCTGATTATGAAAGTAAAGGAATCGGTTTCTGTCATGTCTTTCCTAAGAAGCAAAGTTCAACTGTCTTCTCTCGGAACAGTTATCTTTCTGCAAAAATATTTTCAGGTTTCTATTGAAAGACGCCCCCACACTTGCAGTACTACTTCCTCAATGACCAAATTTCTAAAATGTGTTGAGCTGAACACTTCACTCTGAAATTACAAACATCCCTCACGAAAACACGTCTGGATTGGCAACGTAAAGAATGCCTGACAGTCAGACGGCCAGAACTCAGGAATGGTTTCAGCAGGTGCACATATTTTCTTGAATGTGACCCGTGTAACAAAGGTCAGAGAAGGGGTGAGATGGAGAATTGGCGGCATTTTTTAGATGTTTGTGCGCGAGTGATACTGAGAAATACGAGAGAGTGAGAATCAAGAAAACAACGTACCTATGAAGGAGTGATGAAATTCCTAATGTCCAGACATGCGGTGCCGGACACTTCTATCATAGCAGTGTCCGGCGCCGCCATGTCTGGACATTAGGGATATATATATATATATATATATATATATATATATATATATATATATATATATATATATATATATATATATATAGTAAAGTCTCGTTATATCGATATTCAAGGTCCGACCCTGTTTGCATGTAATTTTCTTCGTGCGTGCATAGAAATAGTATCGATATAACCGGGACTATCGATATATCCGATATCGATATAACGAGACTTTACTGTATATACACACACATGGACCACTCTTGTACGACTGAGTGATGAAATTGTTTTTATTTTCAGTCCCTAACGCTGCTACAAAAATAGAAGGGATGCAAGAAAGGTACACCTGGAGTGCAAATAGATGGAGAGACTGAACACATTTTTGACTATTACACGTGCAGGAGAAATGTGTGTGAATGAGAGGGACCCAGAGTAAGGTTACAGGGAGAAGAGATAAAGAAGGTAAATTATTTTAAAACTTGGGGTCAACTGTCCAGAGCAATGGAGAGTGTGGAAAAGAGGTGAAGAAGTGTGTCCAGGCAGGCTGGAATGGCTGGAGAAAAATGTCAGGTGTGATGTGTGATAGAAGAGTTTCAGCTAGGATGAAAGGAAAAGTGTATAAAACGGTGGTGAGACCAGCCATGATGTTTGGACTGGAAACAGTGCCACTAAAGAAAAGACAGGAAGTAGAGCTGGAGGTAGCAGAGATGAAGATGTTTTCTTTGGGAGTGACCATGTTGGATTGGATCAGGAATGAGTATATCAGAGGGACAACCCATATTAGAGGTTTTGGAAAGAAAGTCAGAGAGGCCAGACTAAGATGGTTTGGACATGTTCAGAGGAGAGAGAGTGACGATATCGGGAGAAGGATGCTGAACCTTGAACTGCCAGGCAGGAGACCGAAAGGAAGACCAAAGAGGAGGTTTATGGATGTTGTCAAAGAAGACATGAAGGTAGCTGGTGTGAGAGAAGAGGATGCACAAAACCGTGTTAGATGGATGACACTGATTCATTGTGTCGAGCCCTGAAGGGAAAAGCTGAAAGGAAAAGAAGAAGACACGTGCTGAAGAAATAACAACTTAATACTGTACACAGGATACAACCCCATTACTTCAGAATCAGAATCAGAATCAGAATACCTTTATTCGTCCCGCAATGGGGAAATTTGCAGTCCACAGCAGCAATTGAAGAGGGATGGGGTTGGGGTGGGAGTGAAAGGATAGAAAACAAGATATTCTAAGCATAACAAAATAAAAATGTCAACTGTATACTGTGCAAATGTAGATGTGCAAAAACCGTTCTATAAACAAGACTGTACATAGTGCAGAATCAAGAAATGCATTTAGATATATTGCAACAACCCTTCTTCTTCTTGAAGTACATTTTTCTCTCACATATCAGACTTGTTACATGCAAGATAAAATGTTGATTAATACACCTTGTCCTGCTACAGTGAGTTAAAAAAACAACACAGCAAGTCAAACCTCCTACTTAAATTTGAGCTTTATCACATGTTCTGATTCATATGCTGGTTGCTCATTATGTGGTATGAAAAAAACGCCCCATAAAACCACTTTTCCAAATAGAAAACACAGGACGGTTCAGCTTGCGTAAAATTGTTTTGTGTGTAACCAGTGGTGCAAAAAAAACAGCTTTTGGAACCGCTGCAGGATACTGTTTATTCACTTGCAAAATATTTTATGAACTAAGCATATTTTTCTTAAAAAAAAAAACACTTGTAATTATATCATTAAAAAAGAAAAATACCACTGTAGTGAACTCATAGTGGAGAAAGGAGAATGACATTTTGACCAACTACTTACCTTTGGCGGTGATGATCATGCTCAGTTGGGCTGCCGGCCCTGCATTTGGCCTACTTCTCAGAAACACAATGTCATGGAAACTGTCTTTATAGTGAATGTGTGTGTGTGTCAGGAGTAACACGAAACGCTTGCTGGGCCTTGATCGAGGAGCCCGCCACGATTCCATCAACCGCAGCTTTAAAGAAACACACATTTCCCTTGTGAATGACGCCACCGATACATCTATTAGCTGCATCTTTGTTTACAAAAGCTAAAATACAGGCACAATGTGGTTAATGAAAGAGCAAAACATAAACATTGTTGAAGAAAAAGAAGCAAATGCTTCAATCTAAATAAATAAATAAATAAATAAATAAACAAACACAAGATCTGTTAACTCATTCACTGCCAGACGTGCAAAAATGTGTCCACTCCAGTGCCAGGGTTTTTGTCATTGTCACTCGAATTACAGAATATTGAGTTTTAGGACTACATCAACTTTCTTTCATCAGAAAAAAAGAATTAATTCTTAAATCAGATGGGTCTGGAGTTATATGAGCTTAAAATGAGGGTGGCTATCCAAAATACAATGCAATACATACATATTGGTTTATATAGGGCTTTAACAGCTGCAGCTGGAAAAAAAGCACTAACATGGAAAAAAAGAGAAATTCTGCCCCCTGTGGAAACGAAAAAACATTGCCAGAGGCCATGGTCAGCGCTTTCTCGGCACCTACCCCAAAAAAATAATACAAAATCTGAAAAAATTCGGGAATGGCGCTCTATGTCATATTTTCAATTCCCGAATAAATTTGTGAATGGCAGTGAATGAGTTATGCTCTAGTTCAGGGGTGGGCAAACGTTTTGACTCGCGGGCCGCATTAGGTTCTAAAATTTGATAGAGGGGAGGAGCATTTGGAGGGAGTGTTTGGGCCGGAAATACTAACCCTAAAGCATTAAAGGATAACCGACGCCTCCGGACAAGTTATGTCCATAATTTATAAAATCACTTCAAATGACTTCGACTGAGCGTATTTTACAAAGATTCCACAGTATATATCTATAGTTTACGTTTTAAGACTGACGCTGAATATTCATGAAGTCTTGTTTTCGAGTTGATGACGATCCCCATTGACGTCACGTTTGGACCGCCCCTGACCGAGAAAGCGACACACAATGCATTTTGGGTACTATGTTTGGTCTGAAAACTTTGTGTTGATCCGTGTCATTGACGGCTCGAATTGATATGGGAGGACTCCTTGAATCAATTGCAAACATTTCTGCTTTCCTCTTCAGAACTATTTGAATCATATTCATAACTGGATGAGTAACAAGAAAACATCTTCTCCGAATCTGAAGCCATTGTTTTGATTCTCGAGCAAGGCGTGACATCACGGACAAGGGGGTGAGACCTTCTGAAACTGGCCATTTCCGGATTAATTTTGAAGTCATTTTTTTTGGTGTTTTTCATTTAACTAAAAATATCAGCCTGCCTGATTTGGGTATTTTAGATGCTATAAAACGTTTTTCTGATGTCAGTGGGAAACAAAAACAAAAAATGGTGCCGGTTGTCCTTTAAATGTAGTATATGTAAATGTGTACAAACCTCATAGCACAGTAAGAACACTACAACCCAATTTATGAACTGTCTTTCAAATGTGAAAAATATCCCTGATCAGTTAATAAATTTGTCTCAAGGAATATGGCGTTTACATACTATTTCGCAGATACTTGGAGGAGGAAATGGAAATAGATTAAAATAACATATGCACTGTGATTTATCAAGATTGCGTCTGTTTTAAATAAGTTTTCATTGAAGGGCCAACGTTAAAGAAATCAACATTTATTGAAAAATGGAATCACTTTCAACATTCAAAACATATTATTACACAACGAAATATGCAAGCTCAGAAATACCTACCCGTGTTAAATTCCGCCAAATCATAGATGGTTTGTCCTGACGCGCGCTAAACAAACTCTCCACTGACGCCCTCGCCTTCACGCGCAAACAATACACGTGTACCGTCGCCGAGCACACAGACATAGGCTACCTGCAGTGGAAATTTGCATACACGGCACGGCGGCCAATCAGAAGCCTGCTTCTTTCTTCCGGACTTTCTCAAGCGTTATAAAGTCGTTTTCCAAAATAGATGCACAGAACCTCAGCCCAGAAGAAAGATTCAAAAGACGCTAACAACATATGTGACGCTACAAAACGTAAATTTACATTAAACCGTGACTGTAAAGTGTACGTGAGACTTATGAAAGGGGCTTAGTGGCTCGTAGGAAGCAATGCAAACGTTGCATTGTGCACCACAATGACAATCGACTACTGCAGCAAAATCTACAGCCATGCACATTTACCGTAAATTAAGCACTGTAGCATTTGTCGTAGGTACATTCTTGATTTAAAAAAAACGTCATACTTTGTGCAAATGTTTTTTAATGTGATTAGTTGTCTCATTGTGCTTCAAGTTGGGAAAAATGGGGCAGGCAACTTTTCAGTTATCTGCCCTGTTTTCCGCTAACTTTTTGTCATGAGTTTCAGACACTGTTTTTACTATAATTTGGGCAAGTTCGGCGGGCCGGATTAAAAAGCCTAACGGGCCGTATGTGGCCCGCGGGCCGTAGTTTGCCCATGTCTGCTCTAGTTACTCGAGACCTCAGCCCTTATTAGTGAGGGTCATGGCAGGCCACCTTTGCGCACAACTGACAAAAAAGATGACCATTCGTAAGTTGGGGAGCGTCAGTACATTCAAATGACCAGTCACAGAAAAATGATTGTTGATTTTTAAGACCTACGTACTTTGACAAAAGGTTCATTTTGTGGCCCAGATATAACAATGACAACAAGAAATAACTCAAATGGGTTCATTACGAGCTAGTATCTTGCCCTTTTCTGTGGTTTTCACAATTTTAACTAAAATCACTCAGAATACATGGGACTAATGGAGTCAGTCAATATAACTTCAAATGAAGAAGTGGAAGAAACATTTTTTCCATTGACTAGTTTAGTTAAGCTTGTACTGATTCTGCAACATCAAACATGTCAGTTAAACTTCGCAATTACCATAATTCTCCTTGGCAACGTATCCAAATAAGGGTTTGTGAACTTGCCCAACATTTTATTTCAAAGACAATAAACTCCCATTTAGCCTGAAGTGCCATGACAGTGTTTTTGAACATCATGATTTGATGTGTTATTCTAGTTAATCCATATTTGAAACTGGGGCAATCAATGCCATGCTACAACAAGCGCTCAGCGCTGATCGAGGAATGTGCAGCTGACAAATGGAGGGCAGCTTTCCGAGCTGGCCAGTGAGTAATCCAAGCCAGTGCGGGAGCGTGGCACGTTTTTCTATCTTTTGTTATGATATCCGCCTGGACAGTTGATTCGCATTTCCATCAATTTTGACATATTATGACACAGAGGACGACTGAAAACCATCGGGGCCAAATAGCAGAGCCTGGCTTGGCTGGCCAAAATTAGGTTCTCTATTTTCATGCTTCATTGGAGCACAAAGCCACATTAGTTTCGTTTTCCAGGGAGTGTCTGCTCTTAGGTTGCTCACTGCTGTTTTAGGAGGTAAAGCTACATGGCCCCTGCCCGCTGAGAAAAAGAAAAACAAATTTCTTCTTGTCATCAAATCATGTTCGCTTGCGGTTTAGCACGCCTACTCCCAATGGGCACATCCATCTTTTTAATGATAAAAAAGAGAGATGCTATTACCCCATGTAAACAAGCTACGCGTTCAGTTATGAATTTCAAGGTTACTGTCCTTTGGTAAATTGCAGCATACAATATTTGGCGAGGAGGTTACAAAGGCAACACAGTATACCGCCCTGAGGAAAAATAGGACATTTCTACAATCAATGATCCACACTGCTTGCATTCCAGACAAGAAATCATCCATACATCAGTTTTTTACCCTACTTATTGAGTAGGAAATGGGGTACACCCAGAACCAAAAATCCACACTCACTGTTTTTACACGTATTGGGATATTTGGAGTCGTCCACTAACCTCACGTTGATGTTTTTGGAATGTGGGAGGAGGCCTGAGAACATGCAGACTCTCACAGGATTGCAAAAGGGGAGATTAAAACAAGGAATTGTTCAAATGTGAGGCAGATGTGCTTGTTACATGTTTTGGTGTGTTCAGTTCAACTACTATTGATGTCATGTGATCGCCGCTTTAGCAATAGAAATTTCTATACAGCAGCCAGGACAAAGACATTGAAACAGCTTGTCTATATTATGTTCTATTTATAGATCACTTATGGTCAGATTTTTTTTTCTTAATCCAGATGAGACGAGATGTGCTGTATGTATGATAAAAATGTGTTGATGTTTTCTATGACATTGGATGGACTTCAATGGTTTTTTTGTTCCCCCTTCAATCTCAGAATATAGATACAGTGATACCTCGGATTACGAACCCCTTGGCTTACGAACTTTTCGGTTTACGAACGTTAAATTTATGAACATTTTACCTTGGCATACAAACTATTTTTCGGGATACACACGGAGCGCCACAATGAGTGATGTGTTGTTTGCGAACGAGCCCGTTCTAACAAGAAAATGGCAGCCGACTTGTTTTTGTCCTCTATTCCCCGCCCCCAGTCTTCGGTCAAAGCCACGTGATTGGTCAAGAACGCAGTAGTGAGGGGAGGTGGTTTAAACATTAAAGAGACAGGGAGATGACAGAGAGAGAGTGAGAAAATATCCTCTGCCTGTAAAGTGTCTTTGAGAGTTTTGAAAGGCGCTTATAAATGAAATGTATTATTATTATTATTATTATTATTATTATTATTATTATAAAATGGATAGAAAACAGTGAATTTTTGACTCATTTCAACTTTGATAGTTCAAAGGCAGAGTGTAGACTGCATCAATCAGGCTCCACAAATAACCCGCACAAGCCATCTGTACAGTTGATGCAAAAAGCTATCAACCCAGCTAAACAGAACACAATTGATGAGGAACTAGGTAAAATTATCGCAGAGGAAGCACCTACAAGGGATCATTCCTCAAGATGGCGAAAGAAGAAGGCTACACTCCTCATCAAGTGTTTAATGCTAAAATTATCGCAGAGGAAGCACCTACAAGGGATCATTCCTCAAGATGGTGAAAGAAGAAGGCTATGCCCCTCATCAAGTGTTTAATACTGATGAAACCGGCCACTCCATTCCATCAAGCCATCAACGACCATCACAAATGTAAATAAAATGACTTTATTATACAGTACAGTTTATTTCTTAAATTATAATACCATAGCACAGGAGACTTCACTTCACATTTGTCAGTCTATTCTTTATGAATGGTTGTTGACACAATCAGAGCAATGTGTTTTTATTTTCTTTTGCAAACATATTAACATATCTGTTAAAGTTAACAATGTTGCTATACATGCACAGAGTATTTTTGGTCATTAGACTGCTCTGATGTGACATAAATATTTGTCCCATGTTAAAGTTGGTTGTCTAAACGTATGTTGTGGTTCGTGTGATGTATGATAGCTAAAAATATTTCATTAGAATCAGCTTCATAAAAATAGATGAGTATTTAAACAATTGATTTGAAAGTGTACAAAAAAATAAAAAAAACATACATAATTTATTTAAGTACATTTAAAATGGGTTTATAAAATATCATATAACATTAAACCGAGGCCGCGGTCCTCCTGTGGCTGGCCGCATTCGGTGCTTGACAGGCGGCTCTGAGACCTCCGTAAACGGTCGCCGTCACACTTCCAGGGAAGCAGCACCACCCCCGAGCTTTCCCCCACCGTGACGCACCACCCTGGGGGACGTTTGGATCCGGCTGTCGCCCCTCTGCCCAAGCTAAAACACTTGGAAAATATTCATGAAACCGAGCCCGACATCCTCCTGTGGCTGGCCGCATTCGGTGATCGCAAGGCAGCTACGAGACCTCCGTAAACACATTATATATAAGGTATATTTTGTGTAGTTTTAATTCTTAGAGAATTAGAAAGTATAAAATTATGTTTTATGGGGACCTGGGAACGGATTATTGTCATTTTAATGGTTTCCTATGGGAAATTAATTTTTGGGGTACACACTTTTACACACTTTGTCTGGGAACCAATTAAGTTCGTAGCCAAGGTATCACTGTAATGTTGTTTAGAATATGTAATGAAAAGTGCAGGGAGCTCGCAGCCTACAAAGTAACGTTAAATGAAGATGTCAACAAAAATAGCTCTTGATACATTTGCATAGTAAATAAAGTTTTTATTAAAAAAATCCATAATTGAAATTATTATGTATAATTTCATCTGTGGTTTTATTGTTCTTGTCCTTGTGACTGTACTGTACAGTGTCCTTGAGAGTTTTGAAAGACACTTATGAATGAAATGTATTATTAATATCAACTGGCTAGTTGCTCACAAATCAGATTCAGAATCAGAAAAAATCAGGAAATTTGCAATGGGGAAATTTGCAAATCATCTAAAAATTAACTGCAATTAAAACTTTTTTTTCATTCATCGTTTGTCAACTATTGGATGTAAATGACCAATGCCCATATACACAAAAATGCCAAATACTGTATAGTCCCCAATAATCTGAGCGACCGATAATCAATCGATCCTTAAAACACTTTGAATTTTCCAAAAATAATATGAAGAAATCCCCATGCAATTATGTCCTGCCACTGAGCAAGCCACCAAATTGTTCCATGAATGCCGCTCCAGTGTGACACACAATGAATGTCACAACCATGATAGGACGAACACGGAGCTCAAATGTAATTTATACACAATGCCAAGAAAATAAAACCAAATAGTTTGCAACGATTTTGTGAAATATTGTTCATAGGTACAAGATGAATCTGCAGTAAGTGAAGGGGAAGATAGTGAAAGGTGGAAGTCCTCCTTGTTTGACCCTCACACTTCTGTGAACATATCACAGCAAAAATCTTCCCATTGCTGTGAAAGCCAATGGTGCTGTTTTTTTGCCGTGCAAATGTAAAATGCACTGTGGCAGACTTTATCCTGTGCAATAAGGAAACAGAAACATACAAAACAACCTGGTGAAGCAGGGAGAAGGTGGTTCAGATTAAAATGATACATTTAAAAGATAGGAGCTGGCCCATTATCTCAATTTGAGAGCAGACCAGATATTTCATGAAGTCTTCCATGCTTATCGCCCTTTGAATTGTTTGGCTTTAGAACAATACTGCCCTCGTATGGCGATTGTAGTGCACTGTAGTTTGACTCGACTACAAATCCAGAATCAAAACTGGTGGACGAACAACTTAACTTGACACGTCTTGACAATAATTTAAATACAGCCTGAAACATATATACATTAAAAAAATCTATTCTCATTTGTACTCTAAATCTGTAGGTTAGACTCTCAGATTTAGTTACAGACTTCCCCCAAAAAATAATATGAATTCAGTGTGAACATGATGCGGGTGAGTCGTGTACATCATGATAAAATGTACAATACTTAGAACCAAGAAGGAGATACACAGTAAAGCATGTTCACAAAAATGTGTTAGCTGTTTTCAACACACATAACTCAAGATGCTTCATTGTCTATTGAGTATTAGGGATTACGAATGAATATGCTGCCAAATATTGAATAGCCTTACATCACATTTAATCTGCCTCAAAAGCAAAGCAAAACAGATGAGCCTCAGTTCTTATGGGAACAAATTATGACTAAAGAGTGAGGAGATTTTCACATGAAAAACCATTTGAGTGCTTCCTGGATTGTTGAAATAACGCCTCTCGTGTAGAAAGTGTTCTTCAATATGTTATTTCAACTGTGGGTGCTTATGAAAATACAACACTGTCCAAAAGACTTGACCTCAATGTGCAAAATGACAAATTGAAGGAATTTCTGACCTGGCAAGAAGAGATCTGGGACACTTTATTTTATGAGTGTCGATAATGTCCTCACCCTTTTAAAGTTTGTCAATGAGCAACTTTCTTGGCAAAGAGCAAACATCTTGTGTACATATTAGCATTGCCTCTGTCAATGACAAATGAGTCTCCCACCTCCATAAATAAACATTTAAACACATCATCATGGAGGCAAGAAAAGCCTCTTTTCCACAGCTTGCGAAAGTTGATACCCCTCCACCTTTTTCCGTGTTGCTGTTTTCAGATTAAACTGAACAGAAATCCAATGGGTGCGGGGGTGGGGGGGGGTAAAGTCATCGCATTGAAATCTTACTGCAGCAGGTTGTATTAGAGCTTTAACAGAGATTGGACAGTGTCCAAACTGGAATAACGTATAATGAAAGAATTTTTTGTCTTGTTTTGTGTTTTCTTTTGTCACTTTGTGTTGTTGTGCGTCGTGTGGAATGGATACGGATTGTTTTTCAGCATTTTTGACCACAACATTCATCAAGGAGGAGACTGTGCTGAGCGGTTGCGCCTTTTCGGCAGCATGAATATGCCAGTACTATTTTTGAATGGGAGGAATGTCGGAGCCATTCGACTGCCATCGCTGGACAGCTCTGGGGCCATTGTGCTTTTTTGCGCCTGTAATGGGCAGCATCATCACAGCCCCGCTTTGTTCAGCGGAAAGGTCGGTGCTGTTGGACAGTCTGCGGCTGGATGGATGCATGGCTTGAGGAACCCGCGATAAGAAGAAAGGAGCGTCAGCGCAGAGCGCCGATGCATATGTGGAACTGTTGCGCCTTGGAATTGAAGCACATTTATGTGGGACAGGAGATGTGAGACAATCTCTTTTCGTCAATGGATGCTACAGCTGCGTGTTTGCTTTCAACATTTAGCTTGTAGTCGACGTGCACATTCCACCATGATGTCCCCGTCCTGGAAAGACGCTTTGATCCTCTCATCTTTCATCTAGAACTGTTTCATGTCATCACAAAGAGGGTACAGCAAGTCCTGAAGAATGAATGACTCTCTGTGTCTTTGTTTTGTCATATTGTCTTTGTGCTGTCATATTATGTTTAGTTTTTTTTTTTGTTCTTTTGACTTCAAGACGGCGCCGCGAGAGTGGCTGCCTTTCCAGCAGCTCATGTATTTTGTTTTTCTACTTTCATTCCTTTCATCACTTTGCTGCTGTGAAATGTAAATTTCTATAAAGGCAAATCCAATCCAATCCAATCAAATGACAGGATCGGTGTGGCATTTTCCGACTCGTTTTTTTTTTCAAACTGTTGTCTGGTCGCAGGCTGACACTAATTTTCACACCAAACGCTTATACTGATATCATCATCTGTGTCATTATCTGACTGTTGGATAACGCATCACTTTATGAAAGGAGGCCACATTTTAGAAATATATTTTTAGATTAGATTAGATTAGATGAGCCTTTATTTGTCTCACAGTGGAGACATTTAAATTTTACAGCAGCAAAAACAACATACAGGAGCTGCGGTAAAGGCAGCCAATCTCATGGCGCCATCTTGAACTCTAAAACAAAAACTACACAGTCTTCAATCTTTAGCACTTTCTGCACCCTCTTTGTTGCGTGAAGCAGTTCTAGGTGAAAAAGGAGAGGATCAAAGCCTCCTTTTCAGCAGTGGATCAATGTTCTTTTGCTGGGTTTTGTGTAAAAAGGGTGATTACTGAATTTTTCACAGCGTTGATGGAGCTATGTTGGGGGCTCATTGGAGAATGGAAAGGGGATTTATGTAGGGAAATTGGCATTTTAAATGGTTGTATGCAAATAGTTTGCTTGTCCATTCATCAACCCATCAACCCATCCACCCATCGTGGAGTAGGGAAGATCTGATTCGGTGAGTGTCATAAACTCACATAGTGACCAATAACTTCACAAATAGTCACCCCATTATATTGCTCTTTTTTGTGTAATGTTGCTCTGTAATTTGGAAAAGTCACACATTTAGTGATGATGAGTAGCTGCTCATTTCTATCATGTCTCCTTTAACAATCCGCAAAATTGTACTGATTGCTCGTTATAAGCCCTGATGTACATTTTCCATACAACATATTTAGCACACATGAGCATGTTTCAAATGATGGGCCACTTGTAATGACAGACCCTAATTTATGAAGCATCTCAAAATGAAACGTGTCTCACAATTAATGGGATATTTATAAATATCTGATTTGTGAAGTGCGGCATGGGAGTGAGAGGTCTTCTTTTTTTCTTGCAGGGCCAGTTCTAATAATCAGCGCCTCTTGATATCTTTGGGGGTTGTCAGCTGATTGCCAAGAGGAGCTAAGAAAAGTTTCGGTAACGGAGAAACCTGTCTGCTTAAACCCTTTACTGCCTGAATTATGTTCTAATTAGAAAAAAAAATCTGTTCAGTTTTTATGGTCACTGATGGATATAATAACATACTAGTAGCTTCCTTTTTTATTATTTTTCAATAATGTAGAAAATTTGATAATGTGCCTAATTTGGCACAATCGTCATGAAGGGCCTATATTGAGTGGGTGCCTTTTTTGGAACATATGTCAAGTGCAACTTCAAAGATTAGACTTTTATCCATATGACAGCTTTTTATTAAAAAAATAAAATACATAAAATATTTACATAAAATACATACATAATTTACGTAAAATATTTACATAAATGTTTACATAAAAATACATAGTTCCTTTACAGATAAAGAAAACTAGCTAATAACCATGGAGTAATGCAAAGCAGTTCTTGTGATGATTCAAACAAAGATTTACATTGCATTTTTTTTTTTTGCAGTAAATATTAGTTTTCACCGAGCATGTGCCATGCTTGCACCTGTTGCGGTTCTTTGCAACATATGGAACATGAGCTATGTTGTCAAACCGAATATCATGGGAGGGAAAAGAACCTCAATGTCTTTTAGCTGCGGTTGAGCTGAACAATCGATTGAGCCTCACTGTGCTGCAACACCAGATTTTTCTTGTTGCCAAATGTTAGAGTAAGGGGATAGATGTAAACCAATTATCAAAATACAATCGATGATTCTTTCCTGGTTCGATGTTTTGAGCCAAATGGAGCACAACATTTGAGGTCACTTTCAGATCGGGAACCTTGGAGTCACTGACTGGATCTATCGTTCCTGTATTTGGAATGCATACATTTCTCCACTGTGAGACTAATAAAGGCATATCCAATATCCAATATCCAATATATATATCCAATGTAGCCATCATAACCTGCCACCACAAACAACTTGAACCCCCAGTTCATTGGTGTATTTGGTAGACACTGCTTGAGTGTAAATCTACCTTCATATCGTACAATTTGTTCATCAATTGACAAACGCTGTGATTTGGGTAATTCTTGAAACTTTTTCATTGGCCTTACTTTGTGCAAGGGATCATAATTTGGGGTTCCCCGAGTTCCTTGTTTTGTGTTGTCTGCTATATGCAAGTTCCTTTTTATAATTTCGAAGCGATCCCTTGACATACAGTACATTCTGCAGCATTTCATCTGTGCTGGATGTCATGCATATTAGCATATTTGACAATAAAGCTGACTTTGACTTTGATAATCAGTTAGTGGAGATAGCTTTCAAGCCCAATGCATCCGAGTGCTTGGTCATTTTGAGATTGAGAAACAATATATCAATCCCAGCCACTTCTCAAGCTCTTCTTTGGCGAGACACAGGGGCGTATTGATGTCATTTTGCATTGCATAGAATTTCGACTGTTGAACAATAATAGCCATCATTTTTTCATCGAAAATCCTTTGAAAATATTTGAATAGTGATAGAAGTTTATCAATGCAACAGTCACGACTGTGTCCGATGCCAAAATGTCTTCATCAACATGGTCATCTATTTCATTCTCATCAGGATCTGGAAAGATATACAGTACATGGGTATTTTAGAAAAAAACATATGGGCACAGCAACATTCAAAAAAGCAAAAACTATATTGCCCATTTGATGTCAATGCTCTTATCTTACCGTGAAATGGGCATCTCTTTCCTTACATTACATCACAAACAGAACTTCAGTCCTTTGAGATGCTTTATCATCTAGTCACTGTACTGTATTTGAGAATGTGAAATGCACATACGGTAGTGGGGACTATTTTGTCCACTAGGTGGCAACAAAACCTTACATAACACAAGTGGAAATGCAACCTATTACGTTCTTCAAAACAATCATTTCTACATTTTCTGATTACAAATTCTTTCTCTCAGATGATTTTAGTTGGCATGCACTTTGCTGCTGTGAAATGTAAATTTCTCCACTGTGAGACTAATAAAGGCAAATCCAATCCAATCCAATCCAATGCCAATCTAATGTCCTCAAGGCCTTCAGAAGTAATTCTGCTGTCTTTGATTTGCCCCAAATAAAATATAGACTTTTAGCTTTTCCTGTCATTTTTTGTCACAGAAACTTGTAAAAAAATATGGACCTCCGTTTTAATAATTATATTGAGAATGCAAAGCTATGAGGTACAGCTATTAGTGTAAAATGCACCATTCACTTACAATTATTCATATCGGGTACCAAGTCAGGATCAACAATACCATCATGAAAATAGCGTTAGCACGCCGAATGTTCCAAATACGGGACACTACTTATTTTTAATATTTCTTGGTAAATAAACAAGTTAGCGTTAGTTTATGCATTTCAGTATCAAGGTAAACCTCTTCTGAATAGCTCATAAAAACGTCACAACATATACTTACGTGATATTTGATCCATGACGATAAATAGAAGCAGCTTTGAAGATGGAGGAGCGCACGTTGTGTTGCGCAAGAAGGAGATGATGTCACTGACGCTCTTAAAGGCAAAGCTGCACATAACCTGTTTTAAAGGGACATGTAACTTGTGCTGCATCACTTCCAATCGGCACTTGAACTGCTACCTTTAAATTTCTCGATCTATAAGCATTTATCTTTAGTGTACCGAATTTGACCCAATTGTTCGTAAAGGGTTAAGCACTCCCCCTGTGCCCCTGCAGATCTGATTTAAGAACACACTGATGTCAATTCATGTTTTTTAACAAACCAAGCACTGAATTGATACTCGGCAGTGAACAGCTGGAGGACCCTGCCAACAGGCACTGAATAATGAACTAATGTACATTTTAAAAAGTTATTACATCCAAATATTGAGAACAAAAATGAAACAATTACCAAGTCTCAATCTGCACTGAGTCACTGGGAGTGACCAGGTTGGATAGAATCAGGAATGAGTACATTAGAGGGACAACTCATATTAGAGGCTTTGGAGAGAAAGTCAGAGGCCAGACTGAGATGGTTTGGACATGTCCAGAGGAAAGAGAGTGACTATATCGGGAGAAGAATGCTGCGCCTTGAACTGCCAGGCAGGAGACCGAGAGGAAGACCGAAGAGGAGGTTTATGGATGTTGTCAAAGAAGACATGAAGGTAGCTGGTGTGAGAGAAGAGGATGCACAAAACCGTGTTAGATGGATGACACTGATTCATTGTGTCGAGCCCTGAAGGGAAAAGCTGAAAGGAAAAGAAGAAGACACGTGCTGAAGAAATAACAACTTAATACTGTACACAGGAGACCGAGATGTAGACCGAAGAGGAGGTTTATGGATGTGGTCAAAGAGGACATGAAGGTAGCTGGTGTGAGAAAAGAGGATGCACAAACCCGAGATAGATGGAGGACATTGATTCACTGTGGCGACCCCTGAGGGCAAAAGCCGAAAGGAAAAGAAGAATCTGCACTGAGTTTAATACGACAATGAAGAAATTAAAATGACACAGTCCATATGACTGACATGTTTCTTTCCTTTTTTTCTTTTGTCCTCTAGTTCATGTACTGATGACGTTGATTCTCGGGAGTCAATTTCTGTTAATGCATTCTTTTAGTAACCGCCGGTGATGCCACAGCGAAAAACAAAGTGCAATATCAATCACAGGCCATATACATTATTCAGTGAAAACACGAGCCTGCTCAGTTCAAATATTTGTGCAGCAAGGAACATCCAGAGCTGAGGACAGAGCGTGGGAGAAGACTCTCACAGCAGAGAAATAGCCCACCGCTGGGCAATAAATGCAAAGAAATAAAATGCAGAATGCCGCACTGTCGGCCATAAACACAATAAAATCACTCTTGTCACGATGAATGCTGATTTGTCTCCTCATATATTGTCATGAGCTGTATGCTTTGAATGACACTGATTTAACACTTTAATCTATTGTGTAACCTGTCCACTGGAGTAACCGCTGTCCCTGAAGGGGTTAATATTTCATTTGTAAAACTTGAGAGGAGCAAAAAGGCATGTACATATCATACATCCATACATACTGGTATAGACGCACATATAGACAGATAGTATGATAGCTTGATGGCGAGCTACTGTATGTGTCAAGTGAAAAAATGTACTCTGCACCTCTGTAATGAGGGGCCTCTTACATGCATTATGCACGTAGAGTTGCTTTCTTACAGGTGTAAAACCCTAAGCTGAACCCCATCTCCAATACGTTGCAAGACTGAAAGATTTCAGGCATGTATTTGTACCAGTTAGTTCAGTTCATTCACTTATTCTTAAGCACCATGTGATTGACAGATGACCAATGTTGGGTGTCCACTTTCTTTCCCAAAGACATCGAGATCGGCTTCAGCTGACCTGGGGGTCAAATGTAAAGTGTGTTGAAATCAATATATTTCTCCATCTTTTGATTGGATTGGTAATCGCCGACAGAATTAGTCCCACAGTCTTGATAGTGGAATGAATTTCATGAGCTCTTTGGACAGTTTGTACATAATGCCTTCTTATCATACTGAACCAGTGAATCAAAACGGCATGTTCTGATGTGGATCAAAAACAAATACAGTCAAACCTCGGCTTTCGAACGTTTCAGTTCTCGTCCACTTCGGTTTTCAACCAAAATGTCCTGGTTTTTATGCCCCGGTATAGGACCAAAATTCAGTTCTCAACCAAACTGAGCGTCCCTGAATGCAGTCAAGATACAATTTGTATCAAAGAAAATGCAGAAAGATATGGGGAAAAAAGATATTAGCATTGGTCCTCAATAGTATAATTTTAAAGCAAGCAGTAGATAGCTTGAAAAGTTAGAGTGTCCTGTGATTGGCTAGCAACTGGTCCAGGATGTCCCCCATCTACTGCCCAAAGACACCTGGGACAGGTGCCAACATGCCCCGTGATAGACAGAGAGAGGGATGTTTTTATGTTCCGATGTTAATGGTGCTGTTAAAATTGGTGAAAATAAAAAAAATATTAGTTTGTTTTTGATAGTATTTTACAAATGAATTGCTCTTCTATTACGTGTACAGAGTTTATGCTGTGACATAGTGAAAAAGTGCTGCTTTCTAGTGTCACGGTTTGCGAGGTGGTGATGGCGGGTTCGGATCCCAAAAAGCAGGCAGGAGTGAGTAGGAGGGTTGTTTGACAAATTGTATTAAAATAAAGTCAGCAGGAACAAAATGTAAAACATCAAAATGATCTGAATGGAAAAAAATACAAAGTAGCAAAAGAAAACCAAGTGTAAAAGTCCGCCAAGGTTAAACAAACACGTACACAATGCATGCAGCAAACAAGCAGCAAACAAACAATGAATCGGCACCGGATGATCGTGCCAGGTGTCCTTTTAAGTGTCATTGATTATAACGACCAGCACCTGCGAGGCTGCCGGCAGGGCTGACGTCGCTACCCGCTGGTCGCCAATCTGATCGGGACGACCAGCACCTGTGCAGGTGCAGGCGGGGCCGACAGCGCCCCCCGTTGGTCGCCAACCAGATCATGACAGTACCCCCCCTTCAAGGGGCTGCTTCCAGAAGTCCCAACAGTCTCCCAAAAGGTCCACTCGCCAGGGAACGGTCGGTGGAGAGGGCAACCGCTGCCTCTCCAGCATACGACGGGCGGCGGCCTGATGGGAACGGGACTCGGCCTGGGGTGGACGAAGACGCGGCACGGATCGTCGTGGGCGTGAGTGCGATCCCTCTCGCACGTTCACGCGACGGCGCATGGCTCTGCGTGGACGTCGAACTGCCAGGCGCAGAATGGCACCCCGTACGGCCGTATGGGACCAGGTCTCGGCCGGACGCCGACGTGGGCGTGAACTGCCCGGCTCCGGGGGAACGAGACCAGTCCAGAGCCGCTCCGGGATCCAGCGGTGAGTGGGGTCTCGGACTGACGTTGACGCGGACGTTGCACGGCTCGTCGTGGATGAGACTCAATTCGTCATGCACGACGACAGCGTGGCTGGACGTGGGCGTGCAATGCCAGTCACCCAGTGTCACCCTGGACGGCCACCTGGAAGGAGGTCTCGGCCGGACGTTTACGTGGACGTTGCGGCTCGTCGAGTGACGCAATTCAAACTCGACGAGGCTTGCGCTAACGTGGACGTAGCATTGCCAGGCACAGGGTGGAAATGAGACGGGTCCGATGTACCTGCGGGATCCGATCGTTGGCCGATTCATTCTATCACGGTTTTGCGAGGTGGTGATGGCGGGTTCGGATCCCAAAAAGCAGGCAGGAGTGAGTAGGAGGGTTGTTTGACAAATTGTATTAAAATAAAGTCAGCAGGAACAAAATGTAAAACATCAAAATGATCTGAATGGAAAAAAATACAAAGTAGCAAAAGAAAACCAAGTGTAAAAGTCCGCCAAGGTTAAACAAACACGTACACAATGCATGCAGCAAACAAGCAGCAAACAAACAATGAATCGGCACCGGATGATCGTGCCAGGTGTCCTTTTAAGTGTCATTGATTATAACGACCAGCACCTGCGAGGCTGCCGGCAGGGCTGACGTCGCTACCCGTTGGTCGCCAATCTGATCGGGACGACCAGCACCTGTGCAGGTGCAGGCGGGGCCGACAGCGCCCCCCGTTGGTCGCCAACCAGATCATGACATCTAGACTTGGAATTAATTCAACATGTTGACATTGATTATAATGGGAAGTTATGATTCAGTTTTCAAACAAATTGGTTTTCAAACTGATTTCTCGGACGGATTATGGTCGAAACCCAAGGTACCACTGTATGATGTAAAAAGCTGAATTTGTAGCAATTTGTTTCAAGAAATGCTGTGTGCACAATTCACCACCGTGTTCCAAGAGCTAACAGCTGTGGAGTGTTTGGGCAGAGTGACTTCTTCCAAAAGCTGCCTCATGAACACAAACCATACTACTGGATGGAAGCAAACATGGAAGATAAAGCCGAAGTGAAAACATTCTTGGCTATCAAGGCAAAAAAGGACAGCTGTAGTAAGGTTAAGAGATGTTCGTTACCCAGATGACAGAGCAGATGTTTGGAGGAAAAAAATCATTAACATCCATGTGAAGGTGATTTCTATACTTGCAGCCAGTTCAGTGGATGTTTAAAGGACAACCGACACCGACGTTGTGTCCATAATTTGTAAAATTACTTCAAATGACTTCTACTGAGCGTATTTTACAATGATTTCACGGCATAAAGCTATATTTTATGTTTTAAGACCCGCGCTGAATATTCAGGAAATCTTGTTTTCAAATTGATGACGATGCCTGACGTGACGTCACGTCTGGAACTTTGTTTGGTCTGAAAACTTTGTGCTGATCCGTGTTGATGGCGAAATTAGAAGGAAAACATAAATAACATGATGGTGAATCTTGTGTGTTACACCAAGACTTCTATTTGATACTAGTTGACACACATTCCCAGCAGATAAATCAGCCTATTTCCAACGGAGCTTGGGCGCCATCTTGTGCATTTTCTGGGACGCTACATTGGAGTCCTGACGGCTTGAATTGATACGGGAGGACTTCTTTAATCGATTGCAAACATTGATGCTTTCCTCTTCAAAACTATTTGAATCATATTCATAACTGGGTGAGTAACAAGAAAGCATCTCCTCCAAATCTGAAGCCATTGTTTGGATTCTAGAGCAAGGCAAGACATCCTGGCGTGACGTCATGAACAAGGGGGCGGGACCCTCTGAACTCGCCATCCCGAGGTCATTTTGAAGTAGTTTTGGGACACTGTAACTAATTTTTATTGTTGTTTTGCATTTGACAAAAATATCAGCCTGCATGTTTTGGGTATTTTAGATGCTATAAAACGTTTTTCCGATGTCAGTTAGGAAACAGGGCGGCCCGGTAGTCGAGTGGTTAGCACACCGGCTTCACAGTGCAGAGGTCGCCGGTTCGCGTCCCGGTCCGGCCTCCCTGTGTGGAGTTTGCATGTTCTCCCCGGACCTGCGTGGGTTTTCTCCGGGTCCTCCGGTTTCCTCCCACACTCCAAAAACATGCATGGCAGGCAGATTGACCACTCCAAATTGTCCCTAGGTGTGAGTGTCAGAGTGACTGTTGTACGTCTTTGTGTGCCCTGCGATTGGCTGGCAACCAATTCAGGGTGTCCCCCGCCTCGTGCCCGAAGACAGCTGAGATAGGCTCCAGCAACCCCCGCGACCCTAATGAGGAATAAGCGGTACGGAAAATGAGATGAGAGATGAGATGAGTTAGGAAACAAAAAAATTGTGTCGGTTGTCCTTTAAAGTACATGACGGAAGCAAACAAATGCCTTAATATTGAGAATGCATGCACACCCACACCCACACTTTCATTCAAGTAGAGGACACAACACACCATTCTTCTAGCCCATTGCAACAACATTATTCTAATAGAATGACATGTGGAGCCAAGTTGATTACATTTCTTTATCAATTAAACTGAGATTGAGGGGGAATTCCAGTCAAGCATCCGCAAGGTCCCCATGACAGCATCTGTCCCTCGATTCAAGCTCACTGCGGATTACTATGGGGATTACTCTATGCTCTCTCAGCATTAAATATGAGATGGCACACATCTCAGTGGCTTTAGGGCGAAAGAATTAGCATCGGCTCAATGTTTCCCTTCGGAACCTCAGAGAGGGGCCAACAATCGATTGACAGATTCGAAGTAGTAAAGATTCATGAAGATAGAAGATCTTCATGCTCATCATTGCATACTGAAATGCCAGAAGCAACATATGAGACGTAGCATACATGAACATAGAGTTTTGCCACAAAAATGCCGCTTAACAGACTTACCATATTTTCCGGAGTGTAAGGTGCCCAATGAACGGTGTATTTTAAAATGTTTTCCATATATAAGGCGCACCTGACTATATGGTGCACCTTCAATGAATGAAAAGGGTTTTCCAAATATAAGGCATGCGGTGAGGTTCATGGCTGGTGAGGCACTGACGTCATCACAGTCAGATTTACAAACATATGAACTCCACAGAGTAGCTTATTCACCATTTGATTGGCAACAGTTCACATGTTTTGTTTAAAATGTCGTGTCAACATTATTATCGTGTTACCTTTACTTATAAATGAAGTCCAAGTCTCTCTGTCTCAATGGAGATCACTGCCAGTGAAGAAAGTCGTCCTTGATCAGTCCTGTTCCGACTGTATGTTTTCAGTCTTTTGTGCTGAGATTGACCGCTCCACTGATGCTGTAGTAGCTGGAACAGTGAGCACGAGCTGGAGCAACTTTGTCGGTTCAGGAATAGTTTCAATGATATCCTTCTTGGCCAAAAAGCTGAGAAGCTGCCCAGGAGATTTACATTCATCCCTCACCGTTTGTGAGCTATACAGTTCGGTGTTGGTCTTCCTTTAATTATTATCTCATGCGTCGATTGAAAGTCCAGTTTAGAAAATTCTTTCAATTTAGATATGTAATCCTCCATTCTGAAAATAAGGCCAAGCAACACGAAAAAATGACTGGATGGTTGCACTTAACTTGCTAACAGTTAGCAAGTTAAGTGCAACCATCCAGTCATTGATAGCACGCTACAGTAAACAGTTAGCAGCTAACTGTTTACTGTAGCGTGCTATCACTAGTTCTATTATTCTGCAGCCGAGGAGTAGCAAGAAAAATCTATAATCACCAGCGCCCCCTGTCATGAGGCAGGAGAACTGTGTGCCTCACCTATGCACACAGTTTTGATTAAAAAATAAAATAAAATAAACATTGTAGTACAGTGTTTATAATGTACAGTGACTGTACATTATGTACACCAGCTTCTTCTATACACCAGCTAAACCAGGGATGCTCACACTTTTTCAACACGGAAGCTACTTTTGAAAAATGACCAAGTCAAAGTGATCTACCCATTATATTTATGAAGAAATATATTGACGATTCTTGCAACTTATGTTGATGTATAACCGCATATGTAGCACAATATAATTTTTGCCATGACCTGAGTTCACGCAGATAACTGGCAGACGAGACAAACGCCCTTGGAAAATGTCATCGTGGAAAAAAAAAGTCCCACTCCCATTCCATATGAAAGTGATACTTTTTTTTCTTCTGGCTCCCCCACTCGTTTTTATACCCTGTCTTACTTTTAAGAGGATAAAACTGAACGAAAATTAGGATGTAACTAACGACTAGCTTGTTAACTTTGCGTTGTTTGAGCACGCACAGTGTACCTAATAATGAGATGTCATATGATTGGTTGTCCGGTGTGCCAATCAAGCAAAGTAATGGCTGATTGGCTAACGTCGAGGTTTTTATGCCCAAAACAACTCAACTTTATTTGTATAGCGTCAGTTCATGACAAATGTCACGCGATCTACCAATAGTACCTTGGAGATTGATAGGTCGATCGCGATCAACGTATTGAGCACCTCTGCCATATGTTTTAGCAAGGGCTTAAAATCTGAGGTAATTCGCTGACTAGCTTGTAAATTTTGCTGCGTTTAGCGCCGTTGTTTACGCATGCACGGCGACCTAAAGGTAAACATTCAGTTGTCATCTGAATGGTTGCCCTGTATGTCAATCAAGTGACGGGACGTTTGATAGGCTGACAAATGTTTTTTTTACTGTCACGCTGCGATCGACCAGTACTACCTCCGCGATCGACCAGTATATCGCGATCGACGTAATGAGCACCCCTGAGCTAAACGGTAGAAATTTAGTTCATATACTAAAAGCATTTGAACATTTTAATAGCGATATGCAGAGGGTCAGCAATGCGGTCTCACTGCAGAGCAAGCCAGCACAGTTCAGCAGTGATTGCGCAATCCATGGTGAGGCTCAGCCGGCTGCTGCCTCACCGCTCGTCTCCACTTAGTATTTAAATGGTAAATGTCAAAATTCAGAGATTTTGAAAACAAATGTTGAAGTTAAATGGAAAAGAATGTTAATCGATGAGAAGGTTTCTTCAGCCGTCATCTGTACAAAAGTGAAGGTTTCGGACGTTTCGCCTCCTATCCAAGAAGCTTCGTCAGCGAACTAAAGTCTGACTGGTCGTATCGGCCCCATTTATATATCCCTAATGTCCAGACATGGTGGCGCCGGACACAGCTATGATAGGTCCCTACTCTCAGGTTGGGGGGGCAGAGGACCCCTCCCTGTGGCCCCACTGATTGTTCCTACATTCCTGACTAACGACTGGCCTATTACCCCCACTCCCACCGGTATCACCTCATCAGCATAACGACCCTCATCAGCATTACGAAAGTTGCCTAACCTGTTTTGCCTAAGCAGGCTATTGTATGAACGATCCAAATTGAACCTCACCCCACCAGACCGGTTTAATGAAGGATTTTGTTGTTTTATAAGAATCGCTTCTTTTACCCCCCTTTCAAACCATCTATGTTCTTTCGCTAAGATTTTAACCTCATTGTCATCAAATGAGTGGTTGCTAGCTTTTAGGTGCAAATGTACTGCCGATTGAAGTCCACTTATATTATCCCTGCGATGTTGATAAAGTCTTTTTTTGAGAATTTGTTGAGTCTCCCCAATGTACTGCTCTTTACAATTTTCATTCTTACAATGTATGGAATAAACTACATTACTTTGTTTTTCATTTGGTAGCCTATCTTTTGGATGCACTAATTTTTGCCTTAACGTGTTTATCGGTTTGAAATAAGTAGGAATTTTATGTTGCCAAAGGACTCTTTGTAATTTTTCAGAAACTCCTGCAATGTACGGTACTGCTACTCCTCTCCTTTTTGTATCTTGAGAATTATTGGTTTCATTCCCTATTCTTTCTTTCTGACATTTGTTGAATGACCACTGAGGGTACCCACAGTTAGTGAGTGCTCTCCTGATATGTTTAGACTCCTTTTCTCTACCTTCAGTGCTAGTTGGTATTAGTTTAGCCCTATGCTGGAGGGTTCTGATAAATCCTAGTTTATGTTGTAAAGGGTGGTTAGAGTCAAAAAGTAAGTATTGGTCAGTGTGCGTAGCCTTCCTAAAGACTTCTGTTTTTAGCGCTCTGTCCTCTTTTATAATTACTTTACAATCCAAGAAGGCTAGTTGGTTCTCTTGAATGTCCTCACGAGTAAATTTAATGTTGAAGTCTACAGAGTTGAGGTGATCTGTGAAGGATTGAATTTCTTGTTTCTTAATTATGACAAAAGTATCGTCCACATATCTAAACCAGTGTCTAGGTTTTGTCCCTGGGAAGGATGTGAGGGCCTGTTTCTCCATCTCTTCCATGTAAAGATTAGCCACTATGGGTGAAACTGGTGAGCCCATAGCACAACCATGAATTTGTTTATAAATTTTTTCCCGAAATTGAAAATACGTAGTATTAAGGCAGATTTCTAATAATTGGCAGATGTGATCCGGTTTAAGTTTGGTTCTTTCATGCAGAGAAACATCTGCCAGCAGCCTCGTCCTCACCACTGAGACTGCTGCTGGGGTTGGGACAGATGTAAAGAGAGAAGTCACATCGTATGATGCCAAAGTTTCCTCAGGTTCCAATATGAAGTCTTTGATCCTCTCTACAAACCCTGTGGTGTTCTCTACGTGATATTCTGTGTTACCAAAAGAATGTTAAAGTACAAATCACTAAATAAATATAACTGCTTAATGTATTTTGTCATTTGATATTTCCATGATGACAGGCGAGGCATAGCCTCACCTGCCTCCCCTGACTGCACATAACTGGCAAATTGCCAAACAAACGTTGGTTTGGCAATCAGAAGCCTGTTTTGTGCTTTGGACTATACCATGACTGAAATGTCGCTTGTAGCGATTTGCTTTATTGAATAAAACAAACGTTTGATTTGAAAAAAAATGTTTTGTTTTTCTTTCTTGAAGAAGTTGTCGGCCACCTGGGCTGAGAAGTTTTGAAAGTTGTACGCCCGATGTAAAAGTTGTATAACCCGGCCTTCAGGCAGTCGTTATTTCAAACACTGCTTATACACCGGAAAATACGGTAATTGTAGTATAGCGACCATTTATCACATCAAAGTGGTAAAAAAGCATACACATTAAATGATCTCTGAGACATATGTTACACACACACACACACACACACACACACACACACACACACACACACACACACACACACACACACACACACACACACACACACACACACACACACACACACACACACACACACAGCAGGCAAAGAATTAAAACTGTTATTCTCCCAAAATGGCAGATAGAGAAGAACTGTGCCTCTTTATTTGTGGGTATCCAGTTACACACCATCACAGCAGCATTTAAAATAAGTGTCATGAATATTAACCTCTCGTTACTTAACTTTTTTTTTTACACACTATGTCCATATTCTTTCGGCCAGATGGACCATTCTATAAATAAGGAATTTTCATCATATTTTACTCTATACCACGGGTGTAAAACTCATTTCACATTGTGGGCCACATATGGCCTCGGTAGATGTCAAGTGGGCCGGACCATTAAAATGATCCCATACATGCTATAAATAACCAAATCTCATTCCTTAAATACCGAAACTTGTTGAAAACACACTAGCACAAATGTTTCCCAGGCATCTCTGTAAAAAAATATGACATGGTTCATTTTTAATTGAACATTCTACACTCATCTACTTTTCTCTGTTTGAATAATGATATTTTGACTAATGAGGGTGTTGAACCCGCGGTTAAGTTTCTTCTACGTTGATCGAAACAGTACCACTATGCCCTCTAGTGGACAATCCTTGAATTGCACCTGATTAAAAATATCAATTCCATGTCTGTTCTCCTCGGGCTCGCGTGGGTTTTCTCCGGGTCCTCCGGTTTCCTCCCACGCTCCAAACACATGCATGGCAGGCAGATTGACCACTCCAAATTGTCCCTAGGTGTGAGTGTGAGAGTGTTGTATGTCTTTCTGTGCCCTGCGATTGGCTGGCAACCAATTCAGGGTGTCCCCCGCCTCGTGCCCGAAGACAGCTGAGATAGGCTCCAGCAACCCCCGCGACCCTAATGAGGAATAAGCCGTACGGAAAATGAGATGAGATGAAAATTCCATGTCGTTTTTGCAGTTTTTCCATTTTTAAATTATTCTGCGGGCCTGATCAAACCTCCTTGGGAGCCGGCCCAAGGAGGCCCATGAGCCGTATGTTTGACACCCCTGCTCTATATCATATGTTCTGCGTTATAAAGCGCTTTGGAATATAAGGTGCATTATCAATGAGTGAACTATTTTAAAAATAGTTTTCATATATTGGACAAATTGCATTTCAAGGCACATGGAATAGAAACTGCAATAGTGGTGGCAGCTGTGTAATGCATCCATCCACCAGATGGAGCTACGCTAAAGTGAATACAATATAATTCAGCTTTATTTACATAGACTATTGACTGCAACAATACATTCTGTTCTGAATAGTGAAAGCCATTTGCAATACCCCCAATGTAAAAATACTGTAATTGCTCATTGGCCCCATTAAACTGAAGGTAAATATTTGTGACTGCAGCTGTCATTGTGTTTTGGGAAGAGTAAGGACTCTATAACATTCTAACTGAAATAAACAGTTGCAAGTGATAACATATTTTTCTTGCAATGCACTGTATAAAGATAACAGGGGTGCCTCGAAAAATGCTTGCTCAGTCTTTAATTTGGACTCACTAAATACAGTAAAGTCTCGTTATATCGATATTCAAGGGAGTCCAAAAAAATATCGATATAACCGGGACTATCGATATATCCGACCCTGTTTGCATGTAATTTTCTCAGTGCGTGCATAGAAATAGTATCGATATAACCGGGACTATCGATATATCCGATATCGATATAATGAGACTTTACTGTATGTTGAAAACCCTGGCCAGCGTTTTTCAGGGGTTTGTTTTTAAGAACCAAAGCCAAGGTACAAATTTTAAATTGGAAACATCTCTACAAATATATAAATGCTGAAGGACCCCGTATCAATTTACTCACATCAGTAGTTGGTGCAAAATCTGACCTTCAGATGACTTTGTTTGTATGAATGTCAACAGGAAAATTTGCAGGCTTGATTTTACCTTCTGCAATCTGCCAATTTTCTTCACCACCCACATACTAAGGAAACACTGTGAGATGAATTCAGAGAAATGAAATCAATGGATAGGGCAGGTTGTCACAATCTAAGCAGGTGCTCAATCTTCTATTGGGCATAACTGACTAAAATGCACTCGCGAAAACATTCTGCAATAGAAATGTCAAAAAAAAAATCAAGTAGACGTCTCATAGATTTTTAAGGTACTGAACGGATGCATCAAGCAGCTCCGCAGTCCTATCAAAAGGCCAGTTTTGCCCCAGAGCACAGAAAGTTTGCTTTCAGAATCAGAATCAGAATACCTTTATTCGTCCCGCAATGGGGAAATTTGCAGTCCACAGCAGCAATTGAAGTAATTGAAGTAATTTAACTATTACATCACAGTCTTGTACAGACAAACCAAATAAGGAATCACCATAAGATGCTTGCGTACTATCAAGTGTTTCTGACAATAACAAGTTTTATATTGAATTCCACTTGTTTACAAAACCTCTAACACTGTTGACAATTTGTCCATGAAAAATGCTGAATGTAAAAAGTGCTTTCGGAACCTCTTTTTCTCTAATGGCAGAAGTATACTAACAGTAGATGTGCCAATACAGCTAAATACCGGGGATAGATTTCTCTTTGATTTATTACAATGGGAAAGGAGCCAGAACCTGCTGGATTTAAAAACTCAGACTTTACTGTTCTTGGGTAATTGGGAACTATTGACCCATTTCTCTCTCATCGCTCTATTGCAAATTGAAAAACAAAGAGGCAATTTTTACTACGTTTGGAATTGTGCATTTCTAAAGTGACACATATTCAGTAGGCCGCTTTAACAATCGTTAAGTTTGATTAAAACTGACTGACGAGATCTGAATGTCTCCATGTGTTTGTGCTTTTTCCTCAAATGGAGATGTTTTGCCAGAGTGTTTGTACAAATTTGATGTGTAAAATGTATTTGACAATCCAACAAAATGTTCAGTTTTGTGTAAAACTTTTTTTCTGTTGAGGTGATTGACAGTGCAATTGACTTTGATACAACTGTTTAAGCCATGTTTACCTTCCTTGCATGCCACCATAGGAATTTCACTGAAAATAATACTTACAAATTCACAGCCGCATGTACATAATATAATAGTTGAATAGAATATAGTTGAATCGTCAAGTTGAACCAACATGATCACAACAATGACTGCACCCGTCCTCCACTTCAGAAAACGACTAATGTCAGCACAACCTGCTCTTCGATGCTCACATGCTGTAACCCGATGATGACAGCCGAGACGTGTCTGGCATCGGTGCGGGTCAGACCCTTTTCCAGGTCCAAGAGATCAAGGAATAATGTGATTGGCTCATTTTTGGAGAGTCAATCATCGTAAATAAAATATTTCAGATTTACCTGAATTAATAAAGTTACATCATGGAAATAACTATCGTATTTTCGGTACTAAAAGGTGGACTGGAAGGCTAGTTAGTAGCCCATATCGGCCTTTGTTCCCCACCGTACAACATCCACAATAGCCCACAACTAGAAAATCTAAAGTGTCAATACTGTCAACAGGTTGCTGAAGAGGACAGAGTCAGAAAACAAAGTGGAAAATAAATTGCATGTTGTCAAATTTTCAAGACATTTTAGGCCATTTCAAGCAAAGCAGGCATCCTCATCACATAGCAAAGCAGAAGTTTGCCTTCATGTCAGAAAACGTGTTACTTGAACGAGCTGTGAACTAGTTTTATGGCTATTTTAATTGCATTCAACTGAAGCATCCACACGTGTCGCTTAGAGGACAACGGACAAGTCTCCGGACAAGTTGTGTCCATAATTTGTAAAATGGCTTCAGATGACTTCTACTGAGCATATTTTACAAGGATTCCACACCATATAGCTATATTTTACGTTTTAAGACTCGTGCTGAATGTTCCGGAAGTCTTGTTTCTGAGTTGGTGACGAGTCCGTACGTGACATCACTGAAGGAATGCCGCTGACCGAAAAAAAAGGACACATTGTAGCTGTCCTTCCATCACGTCAATGCTTGTTTGGTCCGAAAACCTTGTGTTGCACCAGAAAGAGCCAGAATAGGGGGTCCAAGCTCCATGTAAGGAATTTATCAGCCTGTGGAAGCGGGCTTATTCATTCTTCACAGGAGCTCAGTGGCCATTTTCTGCCTCTTTTTGGACATTTCCCCCCAATGTTGCCTCAAAATGGCACGGAATAAATTATTTAATCGATTGCAAACATGTATGCTTTCCTCTTCAGAACTATTTGAATCATATTCATAACTGGATGTGAAGCCATTTTTTTGATTCTCCAGCAACTCAAGACGTCTTGGTGTGACGTCACGAACTGGGGGCGGGACTTTCTGAAAATGCCCAATTCGCAGCTCAATTTTTTTGCAGATTTTGGACACTTTAAGTCATTTTTATTGGTGTTTTGCATTTGAATAAAATATCATACCGCGTGTTTTGGGTATTTTAGATGCTATAAAACGTTTTTCTGATGTCAGTTAGGAAACAAAAAAGGACAACCGACGTCACTTTTTTGCTGCGAATTGGGCATTTTCAGAAAGTCCCGCCCCCATTTCGTGACGTCACGACAAGACATCTTGCATTGCTGGAGAATCAAAACAATGGCTTCAGATTCGGAAGAGGAAAGCATACATGTTTGCAATCGATTAAATAATTTATTCCGTGCCATTTTGAGGCAACAAAGAGGCACAAAATGGCCACCGAGCTGTTGCGAGGAATGAATCCGCCCGTTTCCACAGGCTGATAAATTCCTTCCATGGAGCTTGGACGCCCTCTTCTGGCGCAACACGAGGTTTTCAGACCAAATAAGTACAGCAAAATACATTGATGTGATGGAAGGACTGCTACAATGTGTCTTTTTTTCGGTCAGGGGTGTTCCTTTAGTGACGTCACGTACGGACTCGTCACCAACTCAAAATCAAGACTTCCTGAATATTCAGCGCGAGTCTTAAAACATAAAATAAAGCTATATGCGGTGGAATCTTATTAAAATATGCTCACTAGAAGTCATTTGAAGCCATTTTACAAATTATGCACACAACTTGTCCGGAGACGTCGGTTGTCCTTTAAGGATTGCTGCAGAGAGCCACATTGCAGGAATAGCACACATAAATGGTGCTACTTGTCAAATAATCAATAACCATTCTCTGACTGTAAAGAAAATGATACAACACATTTCAAAATGAATCATGAATTAAACTGAGGTAAACCTTTTCACCCATTCCTAAACAATCACTGTTGAAATAATCCAGTCACAATGAACAGATACAATTGTGTAAATAGCTTTGTTTTCAATTTAAAGATGCGGTGTGGTGCTCTGAGTTGCACCAAGTGTTAAAAGTGATGAAACACTGGGCTTATCAAGTGAGTGACTTTAAGCTTGACTGCCTGACAGCCTGCCACTTGGAGGAGCTCAAATTCATGTCGAAGTCAATGTGGGAGAGCAAATTCATGGTGACACAACCCTCTTCCATCCCCTGCATGCAAACTCGTCCTCCCGGGCCCATCTTATTTTCACAAAAGAGAAAGAAACAAAAGTGAACAGTGGCAATCGGATGACACTCGGGTCCGTATTGTCTGCACAATGTGCCCTGATGCTGCAGTTTTTTTCTTTGCTGATCACTTTTATCATGCACTTTGCATTGATGCTGTGCATGCGTGTGTATATGTTTCAAGGTCACCAACACACAGTTGTAATTGTATCCAGCTTCAAAGTGTAGATAATGATTAAAAAAGTTAAACCAGGGGTTTCTATGGAGAATGCATCGACTGTGTCGCCTGAGATAAAAATGAATCATAATACATAGAAAACCCAAGCAGTAGGGGAATTTATTGCTCAAGACTTGCCAAAGATGGACAAAAGTAGTATGAAGAGCCCACAAACTACATACATTTGACAATAATGCATGAAACACCTGGACATTTGCATTGTGTTCTACAGATTTTCTGAAAATGGATTCAAGATGTGTGAATCATTTGGATGGAAACCTGACTAGAGCCAGCAAGTGAAATAATTTATGTATATCCAAGTCTTCGAGCCGAGCAAACTGAACATGAAGCTCTTCAAATTCCTGTAATGCTGCAGGCTGGCATAAACCTGAGAAATATTTGTCATTTATTTACGACAAGTGGCATGTTGAAGTGCAAGAAAATCATATCACGTACACTCAGAAACCAGAAGGAAAACAGACTTGATAACTTGATTCAAACTCTTACATGGACATGGAAGTTGCACTGAATAAATAAAATCCACTCATAAAGACAACAGCCACGCTTTGTCCATGCCTGCCATGAACTTGCACAATCTTCCGATGTGTGATCATTAACTTTTGACAGGGCACTTGGTTACAGATAGGGAGAGAAGTTGTTACAAATTCACGTGCAGGAAGTATGGTACGTTTTGAAGAAGAGGGTGATGTGTTTATTATTTTACTTTAACTGTTTTATTTAGCAGATTCAGCTGTTGTGAAAGTGCCCTATAATGTTACTTCCGGGTTGAGTGAACGCTGGCTTGTGTGGCTGCTGCTGCTCACCCACAGAAAAAATATCCTGTGACTGTAACGTGTCCTTGAGAGTTTTGAAAGGCGCTTATAAATGAAATGTATTTATTATTATTATTATTATTATTATTATTATTATTATTATTATTATTATTATTATTATTATTATTATTATTATTATTATTACAGCTGTGTGTTTTGCTTTCAACATTTAGCTTGTAGTCGACGTGCACATTCCACCATGATGTCCCTGATCCACTGGTGGAAAGACGCTTTGATCCTCTCCTCTTTCATCTAGAACTGCTTCATGTAACAAAGAGGGTACAGAAAGTGCTTAAGAAGGAATGACTGTATGCGTCTTTGTGTTGTCATATTGTCTTTGTGTTGTCATATTATTTGTTATTTCATTTTTTTGTTCTTTTGACTTAATTAACACAAATCCAATCCAAATCAAATCCAATTATTATTATATTATTATTATTATTATTATTATTATTATTATAACTTCAAATATATCTATACATCCATATTTCTGTCTCTCTCTCTGTCTCTCTGTCTCTCTTCCTCTCTGTCTCCACCCCTCTCTCGTCTCTCTATCTCTCTCTCTCTCTCTCTCTCTCTCTCTCTCTCTCTCTCTCTCTCTCTCTTACCCTCTCTCCCCCTCCTTCCCGTAGTGTTTTTTGTTTCATTTTCCCTATCAAGCAAGCATTTTCAGTTTCATATATCAAATATTCTTTTTTATTACAGTTACATATGTCAAATATCATTTTTATACTTGCATTTTTGCAGTTAAACATTTCTGTCTTCTGCCATTTCTACATGCATAGAATACTTTGTTTTTATTTTTTCACCCGCCCCTTTCAATTTTGCTGCTGTAGATTCATGGTAAAATCAGAGCATTGTCATCAACTGGTGAGTATAGTTTTGCTTTTTTTGATTGTTGCTGTGCTGATGACCATTTTGTGTTTGGGAGCCTTTTACTGAGCGAGTTGCTTGTTCTGTAGCCACAAAGGGACATAAAGTCTTCTTGTGCCGGTCCCAAGCCCGGATAAATACAGAGGGTTGTGTCAGGAAGGGCATCCGACGTAAAAGCTTGGCCAAAACAAACTCTGAAGATGGAGGTTACTGATTCGCTGTGGCGACCGACCCCTTGAAGGGAAAAGCCGAAAGGAAAAGAAGAGAGATTGAAAATTCCCCATTGTGGGACTATTAAAGGCTTTCTGATTCTGATTGATGTTGTCTTTTGTTGTATACTTTCCTTTGATCTCTTTGATAGATGTCTTTGATCTCTTTGATCTCTTAAAATCCAATTGACATACTGTATATCAGTCATTTATCTTGATGTGCATTTTCTATGTTCAGTCAGGAATGAAGCCCTCCTAAAACTATTTTGTGTTTGGTCAAGTCTTTTCACCGACCTGGTCGGCCACCCACCCAACCAACAAAACCACCCCTTCTCCAACACACACGCACACACACGCGCGCACACACACACACACACACACGCGCACGCACACACGCAAACACACACGCACACACACACACACACACACATATTTGTACAGTACATAAATACACAAGGCCAATTTATCCATGCATATGTGGCAAGAAGCATTTGGTAGCTTTGGTGCTCAGACCATATACAATATAATAAATACTGATTTATAAAGCCCACGGCACAATGCTTCCAACCTGACTTGCCCCAGCCCAATGCAAATAAATAAATAAAAATATAATTTGGCCACTCACCCCCATTCATTGGGTGATTTAATGTGAGAGCTCCTTGAAAGATGAACTGTGTGGCCTATGTTGTGTATATACGTATATCCCATAGAATATGTTGAGGTACATCTTTTTTTTATTCATAAAAAGATCAAATGTCAGTCAAGGAACACAAAGGTGGTTACAAAAATAAGGTCGTAGGCGATCAGAAAGAGGAACGCGTGAATATGTTGAAAGGCGAAGCTTGCTGGACTGAGGAGAAAGTCCACATAGTTGACTGATATCGTCTTAATTTGCCATTGGATATCTTCAATGTTCATTTCTACATCTCATTATAATCACAACACTGTTTATCGTTCACCCCTAACAGAGACAAGGTTGTGCCACTCACTTGATGAAGCATCGTGCACCCTCAAACGTGTATCCTTCTTCCCATCCAATGGGTAGATCTGTGAGGGAAAGCCACACCGGTTTGAGATAAACTTCCTATGACTGATCAAAAAGTATGTTTTGTTAAAGAATAAAAAAGATAAACAGACTGTAGAACAAAACATATGAGCTAAAATTATGTAATGTGCATCTGTTGCAACAATGTCTTGAATAATAGGTTCTTGTCATTTGCAATCATGCGAGTCACATTTGGGGATTTAAAAAAAATAAAGAAATAAACAGTATCAAAAGTTTCCAAATATTTTCAAATACAATTTTATTGCAAATCATCCCTTAAGGAAAGTGGTTCTCCTTTTTTCCAAATATATAATATTATATAGAACATACAATAATATCAATTAAAAAATACAGAGGTCATCATCATGATCAACATTAAAATACAGTATCATATAAGGCATAAGAACTCAATAATAGGATGGGGCCTTTATTATTGAAAATGCATCAAATATTATTGTTAGTTGTTCTCACTCTATGCACAGTGGAAACTAGCACCATGAAAATTAACACTCGTCTTAAATTTATTATCAGAAAATGCTAAATTTAAATAATGATCAAAGAAAACAAATATCAAATATCAAATATCAAATGTAAACTATTTTGCTCATTGTTTTAGAGTTGTTTCGTTTAAATTTCTATAGATTCTCAGAGTTCAAGGCAACAGAATTGTATTTATAAATTAAATGTATTATTAGTATTATTATTAATTATTATTATTATTATTATTATTATTATTATTATTATTATTATTATTATTATTATTATTATTTAAAGGACAACCGACGTCTCCGGACAAGTTGTGTCCGTAATTTGTAAAATGGCTTCAAATGACTTCTACTGAGCGTATTTTACAAAGATTCCACCGCATATAGCTAGCTATAGTTTACGTTTTAAGACTTGCGCTGAATATTCAGGAAGTCTTGTTTTTGAGTTGGTGACGAGTCCGTACATGACGTCATTAAAGGACCGCCCTTTACCGTAAAAAAAGACGCATTGTAGTGGTCCTTCCATCACATCAATGTATTTTGCTGTACTTGTTTGGTCTGGGGACCTCGTGTTGTACCCAAAAGCCGCCAGAAGAGGGCGTCCAAGCGCCATATAAGGAATTTATCAGCCTGTGTAAACGGAGGTGGCCACAGGATGTCGCCATTTTGTGCCTCTTTTTTTTGGGTGAGAGATTTTCCCCCATTGTTGCCTCAAAATGGCACAAATAAATTATTTAATCGATTGCAAACATGTATGCTTTCCTCTTCAGAACTATTTGAATCATATTCATAACTGGATGTGTAACAAGAAAGCATATTCTCCGAATCTGAAGCCATTGTTTTGATTCACTAGCAATGCAAGACGTATTGGCGTGACGAACTGGGGGCGGGACTTTCTGAAAATGCCCAAGTCGCAGCTCAATTTTTTGCAGATTTTGGACACTTTAAGTCATTTTTATTGGTGTTTTGCATTTGACTAAAAATATAATGTGTATTGGGTATTTTAGATGCTATAAAACGTTTTTCTGGTGTCAGTTAAGAAACGTGATGTCGGTTGTCCTTTAAAGGCTAATCCAAACCAATTATTACAGTTGACTCACCTGATTTACAAACTACAAATTCATACGGGGAGACGGTTGACCCCTTCATGCACCAATATTGATAACCTGTGATCTGATAACATGAGAAGCTGGCAGCGACAGTAACCACTGTCCCTTGTTTTTATCGTTGGTTGTCCTTTAAAAGTTAGTACAGTCCAGCTGAACTGAATTTAAATGCACTGCACCAGATTAAAACAACGCTTGTCACAGCAGTGCACAGAGAGGAACATTTTCAAACATGTTACGTTGCCTAATGAGATATCAAAGCAATCTGCAAATGAATCAACAACAGACAGCAAATGAATCACGGCAATAGTGTATCAACAATACATTTACGAGCAGGTGCTTTAGGAGCACACCTGCCAGTTAACTGAGCAAGGTCATACGTCTTTTATCCGTATTCAAATTTTAAATGTAATGAAGTGGATGGCCATTACAAAAGAAGTGGTTAGACATCAGGGATGAAGTGTCACGACCCAGTGAAAGGTGGCCAAGTGGGATCGCCCACTTTGTCACAGCCCATTAAACAGACACGCAGCGCACCGTCGCTGCCGCTGTCGGCAAGAAGCAGCCATGGCGACGCTTCGAGAGACCGGCGGAGCAAAGTAACTGACGCCTCACCTGGAGTTTTCCTGTGTCCGGTGAAGACCGCCTCGCCGCTCAGGGGATGAAGCCAGGTTGTACTTTTGGCTTCTTCGCTGAGATGACGGAGCGAGACGCATGACGTTAGCCTCCCGCCATCATTTCTTCAACGGCATCCGCTAAATATCGTCAATACACACACTTACTTGACGAAGAAGACACGTCCGTCACGAGTAAGCCCATAACTCCAGGAAGAAGGCAGAGCAGAAACCCACTCAGGATGGAGGTCCGCCGCCATGTCTGCCAATGAGAAGAGGTGCGCGCGCGCAGGCAAACGGGCAAAGCAGCGCATACACGGAAACCTTGGCAACGGTGGATGGCAGCCGCCAGGTACGCTTCACGAGTTGCCAGCTCTCGGACGTAACATGTTTGAAAGTTGTCCTGGATCACTTTCGCAATTCCGGTCCACTCTGCGGGGTGTTATTGTTGTCATTGCTCAGCCAGCTCAGTGCGTGATCGACCAAAGGGGCAGGGCCAGATGATCCAACCGTGACGCCCAGGGACGCCATTGATCCTACGCTGATGGGCCCCCTTAGAAGTCACAGTCAGAACTGTCAAATGGTCAACACAAGGGTCACAAATCGCACTTGTGATGGCTCGTTTCAAGTGTGAATACGGTTGTCTTATCAAGTTTTCAAAGTGGAAAAATTTGTGGTTACTATGCCCTTCGGTATGCATTCGGTTTGAGACCAAGGGGTGGCACAGTCGGGCCCCGCCTGCAGCTGCACAGGTCTTGGCGTTTTAACCAGTGGCAGTTAACTCATTCACTGCGACAGATGTGCAAAAATGTGTCCACTCTAGTGCCAGGGTTTTTGTCATTGAGTTTTGAACACCAGCTGCAGCTCGAACAAAGCGCTACCATGGAAAAATGGAAATGCTGACCCCTTGTGGAAGGGAAAAAAGAGGCCATGGCCAGCACTTTATCGGCACCCAAACAAGAAAAAGCAAAACCCGAAGAAATTTGGGAATGGTACTCTATGTCATATTTTCAATTCTAGAATAAATTTGTGAATGAGTTAAAAGGACTCCTGGCACAATCATTCAATGTCGTTGTTTCCTGTCAGGTTTGTTTCGTCTTGTCTAGTTTGCTTTGTTTTTAGTCATGTTTAAGTTTTTGCTACTTTGGACCTTGCTGTCGATTGAAAATGGGGATGGTCGCCAATTGTACTCCTAACAAATCTTAACTTCGCTTTATGTTAAGAAACTGCCACGAATCATCACCAAAATGGACGTGCAGATCTGTACTTGTGGTCACAAAAAACACAGCAAAAAATTATTACAATATTTACATTTTGTAACCACAACAGGAACAAAGTCAAGCTTGAAGAGTGAGTTCAAGACAACCCCCGTGAATGTCATTGACTCTGTTTTGAAAGACTTGAACTTGAATCCCGGAGAGATGTGAAAAGGGCTGGATGCTTTTTATGAAGTTTGAGACCTGCTGCAAATGAAAGATGAGTGTGCCAAATCTGTGGCATCATATTTAAAAGGGCTTGAGGCTCTAATTGTTGCCAATTGTGCATCAACAGAGAATGAAGCCAAAACAACATTTTTTACTTAATTTGGAAGGAAACAGCATTTTTTGTCAGTATATGATGTTGACTTTTGACGGTGAAATAAAGTTATTCAAAGACTTATGTAAAAAAGTGAAGTTTGCACTCTGTACAGTTTCTTTTGAAACATTTTGCACAGTTATACATTTCAGTATTTTCACATTTCTATTATGCTTAGAAAACTTGTTTTATCGTTTCACCCGCCCACCCCCTTTCAAATTGCTGCTTGCAATTTTGCTGCTATTGATTGCAAATTTACCCATTGTGGGACTGTTAAAGGCTTTCTGATTCTGAAGTTATCCAACCATCTCTGTTAAAATGTTCTCAAAAGTGATGTTTTGTTTTTCACCCAAACCGAGAGGAAATGAAATAGATTTTCTGTCCCTACTGATGCTTGTCAAAACTGAGAATGAGATGTTGACCTCATGTTCCTTGAATGTGTTGTAGCCCGCATGCCCTTTGCCCAAATGCAATTTAAAAAGCTTTCACTTTCTATACGAGGTGATGTCATCCGTAGCCCAACCGCATTGTGTCGAAAAACCCAATTGATCCTGATGTTTGTAGTGTGCAAGGCTTGATGCGCATGTTTGCCATTTGACAGAGCGGTCTCTGCCAAGCAGCACAGTCTGGCACAGCAAAAACACAAGTCTCCCAGCTGAAAATTTGGCAGCAGGAAGTGTAAACACCTCCTCAGTCCATGTCTTACAAGTTGGTGCAGGTACTCTGGTCATAAATGTGTGAGCAGCTGGGTTCAAACCCTCTAAATCGTTGTATAAAGGGGAGTAAAAGAAGCTGTCTTCATAAAACAGCAGAACCCTTGACTAAATTGCCATGGTGGGGTGAGGTTTAATTTGGATCATTCGTACAAAAGTCTCCTTAGGCAACATAGGCTTAGTTATGCTGATGATGTGATACCAGAGCAAATGGGGCAATCAGGCCAGTCGTAGACCCAGAATCAGGCAGGACAATAAAGGTAACCAGTCAGTACAATAGAAGTAATCAGTGTAGCCTCAGGGAATAGTGCTCTGCTCCCCCTCCAACCTGAGAGCAGGGACCTATCATAGCAGAGTCTGGCACCGGCACGTCTGGACAGTAGGGATATATATATATATATATAAAATCCTTGTCTCACCCCCCATGGGTGGTGTCTGTCCCCCATTATATATATATATATATATATATATATATATATATATATATATAATAAGCGAAACGCCCGACACCTTCAAAGAAGTACAGATGACGGCTGAAGAAACCTTCTCATCGATGGACCATCCCTGTACGACTGAGAGAGAAACATATGAGTCTGGATTTACATGAGTTTTAAATGAAGGCGGCTGTCCAAAATACAATGCAATACATACATATTTGTTTTTTATAATGCTTTAACAAAAGTTGAAGCTGGAACAAAGCGCTAACATGGAAAAATTGGAAATGCTGCCCCCCTCGTGGAAGCGCTTTATCGGCCCCCTGGCAAGAAAAATCAAAACCCAACCAAATTTGGGAATGGCGCTCTACGTTATATTTTCAATTCCTGGATAAATTTGGGAATGGCAGTGTAATGAGTTAATTGTCCATAATTGAAATTGCCTGGCACCACTCCAACAACTAACTATTCCATCTCAGATCCACCGGCCTTACTTCTCTGCAACATGCCCAACATCATATCTAACTCGACTCCATACAAAGTTACGTCACACGCTCTACAGGACTTACATCGGTCAAAATAATAGACCCTAGTTTTACACAACACGATGTCCAGGTACTACTAAAGCCCTTGAGAGATGTGATGAGTGATCTTGTGGCATTCACTCACAGTTAGACTGACTGAGAGGCACACACAGTGCAGACACTTTTTCAATGTAATCTTCCTTTAGGTTATTGTCTCCCAACTCCTGTCATTCACCCGCGAAAATGCCGCATCAGCCTTTCACACCAAACAAAGACAAGTCATCTAACACCTCTGTTCCTCGCCTGTTTATACTCATTGTATTCTATTGTGTGCTGAACATGTTAGCTCACTGCCGTAAGCGGGAAGGGGGGTTGGACACGGAGCTAGCCCGAGGATACAAAGCAATGAGCGAACTGATTGTACAAACAAAATACCACTCCGTTTTGCCTCAGGTCAGTAAAGTGTGACATCACAATTTCTCAAAAACGTCTCTCAAATGAACCTTTCCTGTATATTGGTGCCGATACAATTTGTTCCTCTTCTCTTCCATCTATAACTGAAGAGGGTAGAGAAATGTTTAAGATTGACTGTTTTTTGTGTTGTGTCATATTATCACTTTAAGATGGCGCCGCAAAAGTGTCTGCCTTTACAGCAGTTACCATATTTTGTTCTTCTACTTCCTTTCCTTTACTCTTTGATAGAGAATAAACATAAAAGAAGTTTTCATATTTAATGGTTTCAGGCTGTTGTATGCTTTGTTGACCGAACACAAGGCCCAAATGGAAGCACAGAAAATCTGCGGTCAATCTAAGGGGAACAGACACAGCCTGTTAAACTGTCATCCTCAGGTAGGAGCTCTGGCCTTGGGCAGAATTTAGGACTTGGTAAACTCCTTCACAGGAAGAGCTCATTAGCCAGGTTAAAAATCTATCATTTCATGGAAAGACAACCCGTTAAAATGTCTACGTTCTGTTGGTTTATATATGTTTTTGCCTTACCATGGGAGGGCGTGGTATTCAAATCAAGAAGACTGTGATTTTCTAATGTATCACTTCAATTTGCATATACTCTCAATAAATAACTTGGCAGATTGCTGCAGAGGTTGGGCGTCCGGCATGAATGGCTGCGTCCCCTGCGGGCAGTAAAAGGCAATCTTCCTGTGTTTGAGCCTTTGTTTACAGTGTCTGAACAAACATCTCTGACACTCTTCCTTTCATAACTTTGCTGCTGTAAATTGTGAATTTCTCCAATGTGAGACCAATAAAGGTTATCTAATACACTGATTTTTCACAAACCTCTGGGTATGTTTTGACAATCCATACAATTAAACATGTTTTTCTGTTTGTGTCTTGATATCTATTCTTATTTAAAGGACAACCGACGCCTCCGGACAAGTTGTGTCCATAATTTGTAAAATCACTTCAAATGACTTTTACTGAGCGTATTTTACAAAGATTCTACCGCATATAGCTATATATTACAGTTTAAGACTCGGTTATAGACGGTAGGTATCATCACTGACCGAGAAAGCGACACACAATGCATTTTGGGTACTTTGTTTGGTCTGAAAACTTTGTGTTGATCCTTGTTGATGGCAAAATTAGAAGGAATAAATAACGCAATGGTGAATCATTGTGTGTTGCACCAACACTACTAGTTAATACTAGTTGACACAAATTCCCAGCAGACTAATCAGCCCATTTCCAACGGACCTTGGGCGCCATCTTGTGCATTTTCTGGGACGCTACATTGGAGTCCTGACGGCTCAAATTGATACGGGAGGACTTCTTTGATCGATTGCAAACATTTATGCTTTCCTCTTCAGAAATATTTGAATCATATTCATAACTGAATGAGTAACAAGAAAGCATCTTCTCGTATTCTGAACTCTGTGAGCCTGTGGCGTCACACGTGTGTATGATTTTGAAGTGCGCCTTTCAACCCTTTCATGTCTTTCAATTCCTTGATCTCCTTGATGTGCGTCTCACCCTGACGCATAGTACACGCTTGAAAATTGTATAAAAGGAGCTGTCGCGGGACAGAGAGATTGGGCGAACCACGGGGCAGAATCATCTCAGACTCACAGACTCAAAGAGACTTGCAAAGACCCGCTCAGGCGCCCGGACAACGCCGGGCGTCGGACGGACATAACGGCACGACTTGCTCGACTCCACGCCGCGATCAAGCTCTGTGCGTCACCTGCCTGGGAGATCTGACAACGAACCTACTTACAAATAAAGAGAACCATCAAACTCTTTAAGCCCATTGTTTTGTTTCTTGAGCAAGGCAAGACGACCTGGCGTGACGTCACGATCTGGCGGCGGGTCTTTCTGAAAATCCCCAGTTTCGAGCTGATTTGTGGCAGTTTTTGAACACTAACTCATTTTTATTGGTGTTTTGCATTTGACTAAAAATATCAGCCTGCGTGTTTTGGGTATTTTAGATGCTATCAAACGTTTTTCTGATGTCAGTTAGGAAACAAAAAAATGGTGTCGGTTGTTCTTTAAATGATCCCTTAAGTAGGTACCTTGACCTGGAAATAACCTGATTAGGACCTTATACCTGTAACTGTATATTCGTGGGATCTGAAAGAAGGTAATGTATGGAACCCTGTTTCATTGTCATTCACATTCTTCAAAGAAAATCTGCAACGACCATTCGTCTGTGTAGGCTCTTAGTCATATTAGAGTGGTCCATCGAAGAAAACGTTTCTTCAATCGTCATCTGTACTTTTTTAAAGGCGTCAGATGTTTTGCTCCTCATCCGAAGAGCAAGCAAAACGTCCGACACCATCAAAAAAATACAGAAACCTTTTCCTTGATGTAATGAGCATTGGACCATAATGTTAGCCTATCTTCCCTCATTCTTGAATGGGAGTATCAGTGGGTCAAAGCAGTGGCAAAGCGTCAATATGGAGGTGGATTTATACTTGTGGTCTTGAAATGTTACAGAAATAGAAAGGACAACGAATCGCATTTGGAACTGCTGCGTCATTATCCCGTGATGTTTACTGACTGTGTCTCCAATAAAAAGGGTCACATCTCAAACCGAATCAACATGAGTCAAATGTGGAGACATGACAAACACACAACAGTCCTGAGCCTGATTCATTTAGCAGAAGGCATTCTTACATAATTGTCTTCACGCTCCGTCAATGCACGCTTCTCTGCTCAATTATACAGAGCAGACATGCACCATGCGGATGTAATTGATGATTGCACATCGTCAAGCAATCGCTTTGTTCGAACGCCAGCCCAGAAGTAACCGCACTCGTGTCTGCGCTTTGGAAGAGGACACACTCTCCACTTTAGAGCAACGGAGCCACTTGATGCAGCTTTCATGTCATCTGCGCCGCATTAAAGGACAACCGACACCATTTTTTTGTTTCCTAACTGATATCAGAAAAACGTTTTATAGCATCTGAAATGCCCACAACATGCAGGCTGATATTTTTAGTCAAATACAAAACACCAATAAAAATGACTTTAAGTGTCCCAAAACTACTTCAAAAGGACCTCAGAAAGTTTCAGTTTCTGAAGGTCCCGCCCCCTTGTTCGTGATGACGCGCCAGGACGTCTTGGCTTGCTCTAGAATCAAAACAATGGCTTCAGATTCAGAGAAGATGCTGTCTTGTTACTCATCCAGTTATGAATATGATTCAAATAGTTCTGAAGAGGAAAGCATAAATGTTTGCAATCGATTAAAGAATTCCTTCCTGTATCATTTTCAGGCATCTGCACTCCAATGGGCTGATTTGTTTGCTCGAAATTTGTGTCAAGTAATATCAAATAGTCGGCTTGGTGCAAAACACAACGATTCACCATCGCATTATTTATGTGTTTTCCTTCTAATTTCGCCATCAACACGAAGTTTTCAGACCAAACAAAGTACCCACAATGCATTGTGTGTCGCTTTCTTGGTTAGGGGCGTTACAGACGTCATGTCATGTCAGGCATCGTCATCAACTCGAAAACAAGACTTCCTGAATATTCAGCGCGAGTCTTAAAACGTAAAATATAGCTATATGCCGTGGAATCTTTGTAAAATACGCTCAGTAGAAGTCATTTGAAGTGATTTTACAAATTATGGACACAATTTATGGGGAGGCGTCGGTTGTCCTTTAAGGTCCATCAGACAGAGGAATCCACTGGACCCTAGTTTGCCATTTGAGCGCAATTCCGATTGTAAAAAGGAGCAATTGAACTTATCCAGAGTGAACAGCGCAACGATGTGATTTCCCTAAAGAACAATAGCAGCTGATCTACAGGTTCAACCTCACTAGAGCAAGCGTACAGAGGCACTAACTGTACTGTCGGGTTCAGCAAATACCTCACAGAGGTCATCTGCGGTCCCATTTCAACACACTGTGTCATTTGACCAACAAGAAAAGGTTAATTGGCAGCAGGAACACGGGAAGTTGAAATAAACGGTGAAGAAAATATTTATGGAAATATTTTTCAAAAGGACTCTAATCATTTTCACTCAACATGCCTTAACCGTCGCCAGTAAAAAGCGCGAAAACCCACCAATGGACCTCTGGCCCCTTCAGCATCGTTGACCATGGCAATGACATCATACAACATGGCGTCTTTGAGTACTGTCAAAAAAAAATGTTGTCTTGAGTTTTAAATGTCATTATGTCTAGATGTACTGGACACTGTGTAGCATGAGTCAGTTGATTGTGACGCGAAATGTTTTGCAGCGGTTGTGTGGCCATGACAAACACCCTAAGAGAGTTGCACCTGCAACTACCGTGTTGTGGTTTGGCTGATTAAAAAGCACAACGATGCCTCCGAGGTCAAACAAGGCATTCACAGACACCTGCTGGTTTATTCAGCGTTGCCTCTTGGAAAGCAAAGGCACTAATCCATGAAGTCAAACCTGTTGGCATTATGAAATATTATAGTATATTGTTATGAAAGCAGAATGTTGTCACATTCTCGTGTCATATTTGTAAAAGAATACGTTTTCCACCACGGACAATTATTTGAGCAACCAGGACAGAAATGTGTGAAAAAAATAATGGCATTGGGTACGCAATGGTGTGGCTGACGTCAAAACTTGTAGTTGCCTGCTCTAATTTTAGTCCTTTTGGGGACAGCAGTTACTACAGTAGACAGTTTATCGGGTTATAGGTTATCGTCATTAGTGGGCGAAAGCGTTAATGTAACATTTTCAACCATTTGATTTACTGACCAACCAGGAGAGAGGAGCGCATGCTGTCAATTAATTAATCTATTTAATTAATCTCAAAGTCCATCCGCCATCTTTAGAGGTTTGATCAGCATGTTTGTTTTGGCCACGCTTTTACGTTGGATGCCCTTATTGACACAACCCTCTGTATTTATCCGGGCTTGGGACCGGGCGCAAAAAAAGCACACTCGCCCCAGAGCACACAACAACTCAAAGTGACAAAAGAAAACACAAAAACAACATGACTGTCTGTGTCTTTTGTGTTGTGTCACATTAGTTGTCGTTTAGGTTTTTTTTTTTTGTTTTGACTTCAAGATGGCGTCGCGAGAGTGGCTGCCTTTACAGCAGGTCCTGAATTTTGTTTTTCTACTTCTTCCTTTCCATTCCTCTTACTTTCATCACTTTGCTCATGTGTAATGTAAATTTCTCCACTGCGAGACTAATAAAGGTTAATCCAATCCAATCTCTCATTCTGTCATACATGGAGGAGCACAACTTTATAGATGATTTTACGATACTTTTTTCTCCCCCAAGAGTTTTTATCTCTTAAAGGACAACCGACGCCGCCGGACAAGCTGAGTCCATAATTTGTTAAATCACTTCAAATGACTTCTACTGAGCGCATTTTACAAAGATTCCATCGCATATAGCTATATTTTACGTTTTAAGTTGGGGTACGTTGGGGTTGGGTGTTGTATCACCCATCAAGCAGCATCGTGCCACATGTGCTTAGCACATCCGACACACATTCAAGAGATTCACTTTTTTTTTTTTTAACCTTAGCTCAGTGTGCACATTCTACCTGTGCCTGTGTGGGTTTCCCAAAAGCATCCAAGTGAGGTTAATTAAAGGCTCCAACTCGAATGTAGGCGTGAATGGTTGTTTGTCTCCGTGCCCTGTGATTCACTGAGAAAAAGAGCCCACCTCTCACAAAAAGTCAGCGGGACAGACCATCTTCCTCATAACCCTGAACGGGGAAATGCGGGGCACACTGGATGGATAAACCAGCCCTCAACAACCAAACAGAATGACTATTTTGTTTCCCCAAGTCAGGTCAGGACTTGCATAACAGTTTGATAATCACAAGGTTGCCTGCATTTCCCATTACTGAATCACATGAATATTTTACATCACTAGCAAAATAATTAAGTTTCCATTAAGCTTTCTGCTTTAATAAACGGCTGGACAGTAAGTACTACTATTTGCAATGCGATGCTAATCAATTTTTACGGTGAGTGAGCAAATGAGTTGCTCACTTAATTTGGCTTTTACCATTACACTTATGACCACAAATGATAACCACAAATGCTGTAAACATCTCCCCAACCCTACTCAGGTTCTGCAGCTCCAAACAAAGATTTACTCATGTACTGCTTATGACTCTTTACTACGCGTATATTCATGCGTTTTCCTTTCTGCTGACATCACAAATTCCAGTGCGCACCACCTCCCATTTTCATTACCACAAGTGTATGCCTCCACCCTGTCGTGGTTCATACACTTAGTTCTAGATGAGAAATCATTTGTAGGGAATTACAGGAGGTTATGCCAATACGTACCTGTTAAATATATAAAATAGACTGGACTTCCAAAATACATGGAAATAGCTGCAAATGGCTGCATTCGGTCAAATGCAAGGTGTCAAAGTCAAGGCCTGGGGGGCAAGATCTGGCCCACTGTGTCATTTTATGTGGCCCTCCAAAGACAATCATTTCTATCAACTCGCATGTCCTTGTTAAAATCTGTACCGAAATGTCAAATCCTCAAGTGTAATGAATGTAGCAATAATGCTTTACCCTGTATATAATCACTTGAACAATTAGTGCCAATTATTATTACTACTACTACTACGACTACTACGACTACTACTACCACTACTACTACTACTACTACTACTACTACTACTACTACTACTACTACTAATAATAATAATAATAATAATAATAAAGTCCAAGATGGCGCCCGAATAGACAGCTGTCAGCAAGTGCTCTCACGAGTTTTTGCTTTTTTTTTAAATTGTTTTTGTGTTCTTTTTTGTTGTTGTTTTTGTGGAACTGTCGTGGCTTGGAATTGAAGCGGATTTCCATGGGACACATGTGAGACAATCTCTTTTCATCAATGGATGCTACAGCTTCATGTTTGTTTCATACTGCGTGTTTTGGGTATTTTAGATATTATGAAACGTTTTTCTGATGTCAATTAAAAAACAAAAAAGTGACGTCGGTTGTCCTTTATGATTGAATGACTGACTCTTTGGTGTTGTTTTGACTTTAAGATGGCACCGCGGGTGTGGCTGCCTTTACAGCAGCTATGTATTTTGTTTTTCTACTTCTTCCTTCACTCTTACTTTCATAAGTTTGCTGCTGTGAAATGTACATTAAGACCATTAAAGACTAATCCAAACCAATTATTATAGTTGACTCAGCTGATTTCCAAACTACAAATTCATACGGGGAGACGGTTGACCACTTCATGCACCAATATTGATAACTTGTGACCTGATAACATGAGAAGCTGGCAACTGCAGTAACCACTGTCACTTGTTGTTTTTTTTTTTTTTTTTTTTGGTGCTTTGTCTGTCAAAGCACCCCTCCGAGAGAAGACGTTCCTCCAAAGTGGCCCACCTCTGGTCTGAAATTCCAACATCTGCTCATCTCGAACCCCCCAACCTTGACGCAGTCCTGCCTTGTTGATGCACACATCCTGTGTCTGATGGGAAAGCAAAGCTGTGTGACAGATGAGTCACGACCAAGTGCAGCCGGGGTCATGTGAGCAACAGTAAGAAAGGCTGTGGTCAGACATTTATCTTTTTGACTTGGGCAAGACAAGAAATCCTCATGGGATCTTTTCAAAAACGACCCGGTTTGGGAGATTGGAGGGCGAAAAAATTGCTCTGCGGGGGGTTTACAGCATGAAAAGAATCCAGATTCAGATCTCACACAGCAGTTCAATATTTTTTTTTCGTAGTTGCAGTATTCCCATGATGACAGTAAAGTGTTGTATGAATCGGCTGGTGGGAAATGTGGGATGGAGCAAGTTTATCTGGAAATAACATCCATTAATTTATCCTTGAAGTATTTTTTTCTGTTGCTCTCTGAAAAAAAACAAAGAAGCAACCCAACCTGCTCTTTGACATCAGAGTGCATATATTTATGGATGAGCATCTGTTGCTGTAGCTATTTTGGATAAGGTTATTTTTTGACCATTCAAGGTCGCTCTCTCTGTCATGTTCCGGCGGCGACAGTTGCAGCTGACGAGCGGGAACGTTGGGGATAGGTGGTGGATCGCCAAACAGGACAGAGGCGTAGGTGCAGGCAACCGATTTATTAACAGAAATAATGACGAAACAAACAACGTTAGTGGGCAAGCGGCGGCAATCCACCCAACCACACTAACTAACAAAATGAAAAGGCACACGAGGGTGCAAAAACAGCCTACGACGCGAGGCAACAAAATACATGCGATCGTGGCTAGAATGATATCCTCGGGCGAAGCAACTATGTACTGAATATACATTCAAGGTACTGGCAAAGCGTGAGGCGAAGTATCTTCCGACGCTGGGTAAGGGCCAGCGTCGGGTTTAAATGTCCCGCAGTCAGTAATGAGGGAATTGACAGCAGCTGGCGAACGGCGGGAGCGGAGGCTCCGCCCCGCTGTCAACTCGCTCATGACAGTACCCCCCCCTCAACGGACGCCTCCTGGCGGCCCACCCGGTTTGGACGGGTAAGCCTCATGGAATGTCCTCAGGAGCGACGGGTCCAGGATCCAGGCTCGCGGGACCCATTGACGATCCTCCGGTCCGTAGCCCTCCCAGTCGACCAGGTACTGGATGCCCTTTCCCCTGCGCCGTGAATCCAGGATCTCCCGCACTGCGTAGACCGGTCCTCCGTCCATCATCTGCGGGGGGGGGGGGGGGGGGGGGGGGGGGGGGGGGGGGCAAGGTGCTGGATTCCACCGGTTTGTTGATGAGAGAGACATGGAAAACCGGGTGGATCTTCATGGAGGCGGGCAGCCGGAGTCGGACCGCGACCGGGTTGATGATGGCCTCCACTGCGAAGGGGCCCGCGAATCGTGGACCCAATTTGGGAGTTGTCCCGGCCAGCCGTAGGTCCCTTGTGGACAACCAGACCTTCTGGCCCACCTGGTAAGCCGGCGCGGGACGGCGACGGCGATCCGCAACCTTCTGGTTCCGGGCCGCCGTGCGTGATAGGGCTGCCCTGGTCTCCCTCCATACCCGATGGGCCCGCCGAAGATGGTGTTGTATCGACGGGACCTCCACCTCCCCTTCCTGTGTGGGAAAGAGCGGAGGCTGGTAGCCATAGGCCAACATAAATGGTGACCGACCTGTGGCTGAGGAGACCAGGGTGTTGTGGGCATATTCCACCCACGGGAGACGGATGGACCAGGCCGATGAACGATGGAGACACACGCAGCGCAGGGCCGCCTCCAGGTCCTGGTTCTTCCTCTCCGTCTGGCCGTTGGACTGTGGATGGTAACCGGAGGACAGGCTGGCCGACGCCCCCATGGACCTGCAGAAACGCTTCCAGACCCGGGATACGAACTGGGGCCCTCGGTCCGACACGATGTCAGTAGGGATCCCGTGGAGACAGACGACGTGTTTGACCAATAGTGTCGCCGTCTCGATAGCGGACGGCAGCTTGGTCAATGGCACAAATTGTGCCGACTTGGAAAACCGGTCCACTATCGTGAGGATGACCGTCTTACCACGGGATGGGGGGAGGCCGGTGATGAAATCTACTGATATGTGGGACCGAGGGCGCGGGGGGACGGGTAGGGGGCGGAGCAGTCCTGCCGGGGGCTGATGGGAAGCCTTGCCACAGGCGCACGACGGGCATGCCTTAACGAAGTCCGCCACGTCGTCGCGGCCACCAGAATCGCTGAGAGACGAGGTGCTCGGTGCGGCTCACCCCTGGGTGACACGCCACCTTGGATGCGTGCCCCCACTGGAGCACCTCCGAGCGCAGCGACTGGGGAACAAACAGTTTGCCAGTGGGACAGTTATCGGGAGTCGGGGTACCTCTTAATGACTCCATGACCCTCCGTTCGACCTCCCACTGGAGCGCCCCCACGATCTGGCGGCCGGGCAGGATGGATTCCGCGAGGTCTTCCTTGCCAGCTGGCTCGTGGATCCGCGAGAGGGCGTCGGGCTTAGTGTTTTTGGTCCCTGGACAGTAGGTGAGGGTGAAGGAGAAGCGGGTTAAGAAGAGCGCCCACCGTGCCTGGCGTGCGTTCAGCCTCTTGGCGGCCCGGATGACCGCCAAGTTTTTGTGGTCGGTAAGCACGGTGAACGGCTCTTTCGCCCCTTCGAACCAGTGCCTCCACTCTTGAAGAGCCAATACGACGGCGAGCAGCTCCCGGTTGCCCACGTCGTAGTTGGCTTCTGCGGGGCTGAGGCGGCGGCAGAAGAAGGCGCAGGGGTGGAGCTCCTGGTCGACTGAGGAGCGTTGGGAGAGTACCGCCCCAACACCTGAGTCCGAGGCGTCAACCTCCACAATGAATGCGGCGTTGGGGTCTGGGTGGCGGAGAACTGGGGGGTGAGTGAACGCCCCTTTCAGCAGGCGGAACGCGGCGTCCGCTTCTTCCGTCCACCTGAACGGGGTCTTAGTAGAGGTGAGTTGGGTGAGAGGGAGGGCCTTCCGGCTGTAGTTACGGATGAAGCGGCGGTAGAAATTGGCGAAGCCCAGGAAGCGTTGTAATTGCTTGCGAGAGGTGGGCGTGGGCCATTCTACCACCGCTTCGGTCTTGGCGGGGTCAGCCCGAATCTGCCCCCGCTCCACGATGAAGCCCAGGAATGGTAAGGAGGAGGTGTGGAATTCACATTTCTCGGCTTTTATGTATAGTCGGTTCTGCAGCAGCCGCTGCAGAACCAGCCGGACGTGCTGGGGATGTGCCTCGAGGGACTCTGAAAAAATTAAAATGTCATCCAAATAAACAAAACAGAAAATGTTCAGAAAATCCCTCAAGACGTCATTAATCAGATTCTGGAACACAGCGGGTGCATTGGTAAGACCAAATGGCATCACCAAGTACTCGAAGTGTCCCAGAGGCGTCTTAAATGCGGTCTTCCACTCATCCCCCTCCTTAACCCGAATAAGATGGTACGCGCTCCGGAGGTCCAGTCTAGTGAAAACGGTCGCGGCCAGGAGGGACGCGAAGGCGGAGTCAATCAATGGAAGCGGGTATTTGTTCTTGATAGTTATTTCATTGAGTCTACGGTAGTCCACGCATGGACGCAGCGATTTATCTTTTTTGGCGATAAAAAAGAACCCCGCTCCCAAGGGTGACCGTGACGGCCGAATGAGCCCGGCTGCAAGTGAAGAGTCAATGTAGTCCCGGAGAGCCTGTTGTTCGGGTTGGGAGACGTTGTAAAGCCGAGAACTGGGGAATGGAGCGTTGGGCTGGAGGTCGATGGGGCAATCATAGGGACGGTGCGGTGGTAATGACAGGGTGCGGTCCTTGCTGAACGCCTGTCGTAGGTCGTGGTAACAGGGCGGGACCCCCTCTAAACTAATAACCTCCGGTGGGTAGCCGCGAGATGATGACGACCCGCCCGTGGCCGACCTGAGGCAGTGGGCGTAGCAGAGGGGGCTCCACCCCTGAATGGTAGGTCCGTCCCACGAAATGGCCGGATTGTGGGTCCCCAGCCAAGGTAACCCGAGCACGATGGGAACCGAGCGTGATGGCATTACGAAGAAGCGCCGGTATTCCACGTGGTTGCCTGAGAGTACGAGTCGAAGTGGTACGGTTTCTTGCTTGACCTCGGCGAGTAACCGACCGTCGAGATCGAGTATGCTCCGACTCGCCCCCAGCTGGACAACCCGACAACCCAACGCAGACACGACGCGCGGGTCTATGAAACAGCCGTCGGCCCCCGAATCCACGAGGGCCCGAACAGACATGGTCCTGGTGTATTACGGCATCCAGCTCCAGTCTCCGCGATGCGAACCCACCCGCGGACCTTAACGGGACCCGTAGTTTGGGAGGACGGGGCGACTTACAGTCGCTGGAGGGTGTCCCGGGAGGCCCCCAGCTAGAACAGTCCGGGGCTAGGTGTCCCGACTTCCCACAGAGCTGGCAAGCCGGGCTGGGGTTGCGTCGCCCTGGCTGTCGTGGAGCGGCCCTTTCGCCCCCCATCTCCATAGGCTTCATGGCCGCGTTCCACCCGCGCAGAGAGGTCCCGGCTCCGCCCCCTCGGGTCCCCGCCGGGGGCTCGGGAATAGCCTGGGCAGCTCGCTCCCGGGTCCTCTCTCGCATCCGATTGTCCAGCTGCACCGTGAGGGAGATTATCTCGCGAAGGCTGGAGCATTCGTCGTGGGTGGCCAGTTCGTCTTTTAGCGCCGCACTGAGGCCGCGCCGAAACATCCCCCGCAGGGCGCGGTCACCGTATCCGCTGGCGGCTGCCAGGACATGGAAGGCGATGGAATTTTCCGCCGCCGATCGGCTGCCCTGATGGCAGCTCCACAGCTGGGCCTCCGCGTCCTGCCCACTCACCGGGTGATGGAACACCTGCCGCAGCTCGGCGACGAAATCCGGGAAGGAAGCTCGGAGCTCCGGCCGTGATTCCCAGACGGACAACGCCCAAGCGGCTGCCGGGCCGGCAAGCAGGCTAGTGACATACGACACCTTTGCCGCGTCGGTGGTATATACGGAGGGTTGTTGGTCAAATACTATGGAGCACCCCGCCCGTGCTGGAGCACGGGCGGGGTGTGGGAGGTCGGGTTCGCGGCTCATGGTTTGGCAGGGGACGGCCGCCGAGGCGGAAGCGTCACTGATCTCAAGTCTTCCTACCCGTTGAGCCAATACGCGGATGTCGCGGCAGATCTCCGCGAGGGCCGGCACCAATTGACCGATCTGCTCCGCCCGCTGAGCGAGGACGGAGAAGATACGGTTACTGTCTGCGGGATCCATGTTGGTCGGAAGATTCTGTCACGTTCCGGCGGCGACAGTTGCAGCTGACGAGCGGGAACGTTGGGGATAGGTGGTGGATCGCCAAACAGGACAGAGGCATAGGTGCAGGCAACCGATTTATTAACAGAAATAACGACGAAACAAACAACGTTAGTGGGCGAGCGGCGGCAATCCACCCAACCACACTAACTAACAAAATGAAAATGCATCTCTTGATTCTGCACTATGTACAGTCTTGTTTATAGAACGGTTTTTGCACATCTACATTTGCACAGTATACAGTTGACATTTTTATTTTGTTATGCTTAGAATATCTTGTTTTCTATCCTTTCACTCCCACCCCAACCCCATCCCTCTTCAATTGCTGCTGTGGACTGCAAATTTCCCCATTGCGGGACGAATAAAGGTATTCTGATTCTGATTCTGATTCTGATTCTGAAAAGGCACACGAGGGTGCAAAAACAGCCTACGACGCGAGGCAACGAAATACATGCGATCGTGGCTAGAATGATATCCTCGGGCGAAGCAACTATGTACTGAATATACATTCAAGGTACTGGCAAAGCGTGAGGCGAAGTATCTTCCGACGCTGGGTAAGTGCCAGCGTCGGGTTTAAATGTCCCACAGTCAGTAATGAGGGAATTGACAGCAGCTGGCGAACGGCGGGAGCGGAGGCTCCGCCCCGCTGTCAACTCGCTCATGACACTCTCTCTCTCTCTCTCTCTCTCTCTCTCTCTCTCTCTCTCTCTCTCTCTCTCTCTCTCTCTCTCTCTCTCTCTCTCTCTCTCTCTCTCTCTGTCTGTCTCTCTCACACACACTCGCAGACACACACACACACACACACACACTCAGACACGCACACACACGCGCACACTCACGCGCACACGCAATCAAATCTAAGTAGCATTGTTGCTACACTAACATCCTTAATTGAATTCCTTGAAAAGCAATTGCGCAATCCTGATACTTGATCCTCAGACATCATTTTTCAGTTTCAAAAGAGCTTATGGGTTTATTCGAGTAGTGAGAGCCAATCGATTTGCATGATCTAAACTAGCTTTGAATGGCAATTTCCGCCCGAAAATCTCTATCAGGTTTACTTTACACCTGTATCCCAAATTAGCAGTGGCGGGCTGTGGATTTCATCGCTAGGCCTTCAGTAGTGCTACGTCTGAATCAATCCAGACTGAAAAAAATGTCTTGTGATTTACTACAAGTTCACTTGAGGGTACCATAAGCCAGCAAATAACTGACCAACCTTTCTTTAAAATGTCCATTTTTTTCTTGAAAAGTCCATCTTGAAAATGGTTTTAACAGTAAATCTCATTCTCACAGTAAATCTCACAGTAAATCAATTTCTTCTCCTTCAGCCATTGTGGGTTGGCACAACTTCTATTAAATCAACACAATATATTTGCTTATGCAGCTGGCTCACGATAAGGAGTACCAACGCCTTCAAGAAGGAAATAACCCTTCAAGAAGGCGTTGGTACTCCTTTTGGGTTGCAAACTCGAAATTAGATTGGTTAGAGCAACAGTTTCATTGACATTTAATGTGATGGGACCCGCAGAACTGCTTGTGAAGGCGTCCAGGTAGATTTCTGACCCTGGTAATAAATAATGGCTGAAATGTGATTAAATACTTAAAAAACACGTCTGGAAGCAGCACAATGGGGGAAAGTAATGAAAGGATGCTGAAAGACAATTTGGAATTATTTCATAAAAAAACATGGACAAAATATGATTAAAATCAGTCTTTTGCAGGCCTTAACGGTCCTCTACTATAAATTAGAATAGCACCTCCTTTGGCCTTACGATACTGAATTAAACATTAAACGATGGGATATTCTTGGAATTGCCTACACAATTCAAAGATGGAAACAGAACCCTTTACCTCTCAATAAATGTAACAAACGTTGAAGGAATGTTTATTATTAGGCTGTGGATTCTATTTTTAGCTTGAGAAAAGCACCTGTACGCTATGCCTAGTAGCTCATTCAATGACAGGTGTATGTGTGTTTGGACAAGAATCAATAGCTCAGTTGGAAAAGACAGCTGAGTCCTGTGGAGAACTTGTCCCAGGGCCACTAAACACATCCACGTACTGCACACCACTGAGTACACAAGACCACCTGATGCCCGTGCTGGGACGTCGAGGTAAAAACGGCAGGAGGGGAGAGGAGACAATCTTGTAGCCACTGCATGGAATCTATAAGAATTGATTCCTCACTTATATCAAAGGCAGGCCGGATGATCAGTTGTCAGACATGCGCTCTCCCGCAGTCTTGGCGTCACAGAGGAAGCACTGTGATGTAAAAATCAAGCTTAAACAATCTTAAACAAGTTGACTTCCGGGAAAATGTGGTCCCTAGTGGACTTGTCTCTCAGTTCTCGGCAATCCATCCTCCTCAGCAATGACCACCATCAAAAAGCTGCTGTTCTTTCACTCACACACTTCATCAAATTGCACGCAGACAATTAATCAGTGCTTGCTAACTTGATGGCTGACACCCATGCACTGGAATGGCTGAGCTCAGCAAAGCAACAATATGGAGGGGGTTAACTGCAGCTTTCAAAGTCACAGTTTCATGGGTGGAGGAAATGCTATGATCGATGGATGCAACCATTCAATTTATCGGAAGAACCACATAACTGGAAATTAACTCAGGAGATCTTCGCCAAGGCGGAGATGTTAGCAAAAGTGGGCCATAAAAGATTGTGGACTGCTCAATTGTTCCAGTTTTTCAAATTTTGCATTTGTAAAATGGAATAGGACTTCAATATCCTGTAGATAATGTGTGTTGAAAACTGTTTTTATGTCCTAAATTTTGTTGGGCCTTCATCAAAAATACATTTTACAAAAATAATACCATTTAACTTTATCTTCACATAGCTGTGTCGAGAAAAAGTGTAAGGAGTCTCTGGCAACCAAAATGGACGCTGCAGTCACTGAATGGGTCAAAGTGATCAATTGCCACATCCTATCATAATATTTCCTGTTCTTGTCGCTCGTATCCGGTCTTGGTGGCATTCTGCTTCTTCCTTGACAGTCGCGTCATGTTTTTGTGGTTCCATCATACTCTACAGCACATTGTGGATGTAGCTTTAAAATTCATTACTGCAGCATATACTTTAATAATAATTATTATTATTAATTTCATTTATGAGCACATTTCAAAACTCTCAAGGTCACTTTACAGTGACAGGATGTTATTCTGTGGGTGAGTAGCGGCAGCCACACATTTTGCATAGCAGCAAGCCATTTACGCAATTGTTGCTCAATTTTTACTTTTCATATATCTATTTTGCACGTCTCCTCTGTTCTTCCGTTTTGTTGTCATACCTGGGAGGCTCTAAATTCGACAAACACATTCCTTGTGTTTTGACATATTTTCTCATGACCGATGATTTAAATATTCCCTCGAGGAGGATGAACAGACGATAAGTGGCAAGCAAAATCATCAGGGCACCGTGTCATTGATTCATTTTGAGGTTTCGGTCACCTCATAGGATGAAACTCAATTCATTTTTTGACACATCAAGACAGATTTTCACCAATTTAATGATCTCCTTTTTGGGGGACTTGAGCTACCTATCTCTGAAATGTGCAGTTTATCTGTCATTTTACTGTTTTTTCATCTGAAAAGAACAGCTGTGCTATTGTTCTATAAAGTGATTCAATGAAAAATGCAAGTTGAGATCTGTGAAGGTGATGGATCCAGGTAGGGTGTATGCATAGGACGTGACTAGCTACGATTCATGTATTGAGGCAAAATAAAGATTCTGAATGACATGGTGAACAAATTGAAAGGAGAAATATGACAAGCACACACATTTAACCACATTCACTGCGTTGGACTGCTTATCATGTTATCAGGTTACAGGGTGTGTAAAAAAACTAAACTTGTTTCCTCTGATGTTTCCATTTAGACACACTATTTAATCTCCAGTGTCCAAGATAGAGTCTTACAGAAAAAAATGCCATTCACAAACTTATTCGGTAATTGAAAATGTGACGTATAGAGCCATTCCCGAATTTGTTCGTTTTTTTCCATGCTTGGGTGCCGATAAGCCCTGGCCATGCCTCTGGCAATGTTTTTCTTTCCCACAAGGGGGCAGCATTTCCCTTTTTACATGTCAGCACTTTGTTCCAGCTTCAGCTGTTGTTAAAACACTGTATAAATGTACAGTATTGCATTGTGTTGTATTTTGGACAGACACCGTCATTTCAAGCTCATATAACTCCAGATCCATATAATTTAGGAATCAACTCTTTTTTTCTGATGAAAGAAGATATTCGAAGGTTTCAAGTGCTGTATTGAATGTTTATCTATTCCTAAAACTCAATATTCTGTGGGTCCTGAAATTCAAGTGACAATGACAAAAACCCTGGCACTGGAGTGGACACATTTTTGCACATCTGGCAGTGAATGAGTTAAATTACGTTACACTTTAAAAGTTGTTCTTGCATTTCGTTTCAGATGGACAATAAAACATTTCCCTGCATCTATGCTTTTTACAGAATGCCCCATAAACCCGCAAAACAATATTTGAGGCATACGGGGATAAAAAGCCGACACACTAATTGCATTTGTAACAACCATGCAATTACGATCGTACACACTAAATGAGTTCCTCAGGTCCTAATGTGCAGATCCTGATTGCTGTGAAATTCAATTTATGGATTGCCGCCTAATTTGCTGAGCCGAGATGAATGAGGTCCCCTTTGGCAGGCCAACGGGTCAGCAGACAACACTTAATTCCGACTTTAGGAAGTCCATGCTTTCGTGTCCGCGACAATTTGGGCAAAGGCACAGTCAAAGCCACGTAATTTAATTAATAATATGCCTTCAATTATAGTTGGCAATACAAGTGAAACTCACTCAAGGATCACATGTCATTACGAATGTGTTGTTTCCAACAGCGAACACAGACAACAGAATCTGTTTATGGCGAATAACTTGAGAAACATCCAACTATTAGGTTTTCGAAAGTCTGATTGGAAGTGGAAACGACAAAAAATGTTAGGACATCCCTTGTAAAACAGAATATGATTTGATTAACTGACAGGGTGAGAAGACGGAAATAAAAACACTGTGGTGCAATGGCTGTCTGAATATGCAAATGTCCTTGTCAACATTCATTGTTGCTGCCAGGTAGTCACGGCGGGCTTAATGGGCCGCACAATGACTTCAACTTCACTTCCATCCATCTTTCCGTCACAGTTTTGGCAGAACAAGTATTTAGAGGCTGATAGTTTACCTTCAATATATCAGTGCTTTCAGATATATGTAGCTGCATGTTCTTCTCTCACATGTGACGCAGGCGTTGCTTAGCCGCATTGAAATTGATGCGATTTGGAAAGGGGTTAGGGGGAGGGGGCTATTGAAAGACCTGTCACAGCTTGTGACATGAGTGGGCAGGGAAGAGAAAACACAAGTAGCACTTGGAACTAAAAATGTACACACAAGTGTTTGCGAGGTTGACTCGTGAGTTTTGGCAAATGGTCTGAAATATTCTATTTCAATGCCCTCCATTCGAAGGGCAGTGGAACACAGGAGTGAATATCAGGCCATTTGAATTTGGGGCCAATGGGCAGGGGATAATTTACCCCAGGTGCTAACCACTGGACTACCTGGCCGCCCACTCACAATCACACCTCGGGACCATTGAACCTGCCATGCACATTACACTGTGGGAGGAAACCAGGAGTATACAGAGAAAACGCATGGAAAAAGCATGCAAACTCCACAGAGGAAGGCCAGTGCTTGATTTATATAGCACTTTAACAACAGCTGAAGCTGTAACAAAGCACTTAACATGGACAGCTATGATAGCTGTATATGATATACAGGAAATAAAGCAGTCACAAAAATAGTAGAACGCACCAGGGAGTAAAACCAACATCATGGAGAGTCGAATGTCAAAGAGTACAAGAAAGTTTTGAGACGGGTTTTAAAGATGGGCAGCGAGGAGGGCTTGCCGAATGTTCAGTGGCAGGTCATTCCAGAGAGTGGGGCCAGCAACGGAAAAGGCTCGATCCCCTCCGAGCCTCCGCTTAGTTTTGGGCACATTTAATAATGTCTGGTCAGGAGACCTGAGATGTCGGGAAGGTGTGTAGAGGTGGATGAGCTCGGAGAGGTAAGGAGCAGTGAGGCCATTTAGATTTGAAGAGAAATAACATATTGAAAATGAAGGGATGCCAGAGTAGGAGTTATGTGCTTCCCCCTTACGAGTCCCAGTCAAGAGACGAGCCGCAGCATTCTGGACCAGCTGGAGACGCTTCATAGAGGACACACTCAAAATCTGCACCTCTGCACTGTGAGGCAGATGCACTAAACAGCCGATCACCGTGCAGCCTCATATCAATATACAGTAGTAATTGTATTACTATCCGTTTTACCTTATCGGCCTGTTCACTGTTTAGCATTCTGGACTGATTGTCAGTCAAATACAGTTGGCACTCAGACAACTTATCACACACACACCTTCAGACCTAAGGAACATTTTGAGCCTTGTGAACCTCGCTAAAGCCAAATTAAGTGGTCCAACTGTTAATTTTTGGTTTTCACATTACTCTCAAATACAGCCTTGAATCTCCTGCAATGATAATTAAGGGATCGCATAGGAAAAAGCATTGAGGCATTACGGGACGATTCGTGTTTCCAGAAGATTCCGGCAAATTGCCTCAAGTCAAGCAAAATTAAACCAGTCGTCAGCAAGATTGTTGATTGCGCTGTAAACGCACAAAATTAGTTCTAATTATAGCCACACTCCATTTTGCATCGCCCATACATTGTTCATTCATAGAAGCTCAATGCAAGTAGTTGTTGCTGTATTTTGATAAGTACAGCAGAAGATAATGAGCGAGGGGGGAGGGGGGTAACAATGGCTCATCAGCCAAAATAATAACAAAAGTTATAATTACAGTCACTGAAGAAAAAAAAGAAGTCCAGATGACGGCTGAAGAAACCGTTTCCTCTATGCCTGAGTAACTATCAAATGTGCCTTCAACCAATTGAGACAATGTCACGTGAGGAAGCTTTTTGCATGTATTCGTGTCTGCCCTTTCCAGGCTGCGTTGCATTACAAAGGAGCCTTCCTTGAGCTAAGATATCTCCCTCATCACCAACAACAGAATATCAAAAAAATGAAGACTTCAAAAGCGTGCTTTCCTACTAGACTTTGATTTTCTTGCATTGATGGTCGGTTGCGATGACAATAACAAGGCTAAACATTTGAGGAATTTGACAAGCAGTCAACCTTCTAATGACAAACTTTTGCATTGTTAATCATTCCTTTCATATTTTCGCAGCTGTGAAATGTAAATTTCTCCACTGCGAGACTAATAAAGGCAAATCCAATCCAATCCAATGCAATTACTATGGTTACATTCTGATGAAAACATGGACAACCATTAAAAGACAACCGATGCCTCCGGTCAAGTTGTGTCCATAATTTATAAAATCACTTCAAATGACTTCTACTGAGCGTATTTTACAAAGATTCCACAGCACATAGCTATATTATACGTTTTAAGAGTCACGCTGAATTTTCAGGAAGTCTTGTTTTCGAGTTCATGACGATGCCTGACGTGACGTCACGTCTGGAACGCCCCTGACCGAAAGAAGCGACACGCAATGCATTTTGGGTACTTTGTTTGGTCTGAAAACGTTGTGTTGATCCGTGTTGATGGCGAAATTAGAAGGAAAAAACAGATAATGCGATGGTGAATCATTGTGTGTTGCACCAAGACTACTATTTGATACTAGTTGAAACAAATTCCCAGCAGACAACGGAACTTGGGCGCCATCTTGTGCATTTTCTGGGACACTACATTGGCGTCCTGACGGCTTGAGTTGATATGGGAGGACTTCTTTAATCGATTGCAAACATGTATGCATTCCTCTTCAGAACTATTTGAATCATATTCATAACTTGATGAGTAACAAGAAAGCATCTTCTTCGAATCTGAAGCCATCGAGAGCAAGGCAAGACGTCCTGACTGAAACCTTCTGAAGTCATTTTGAAGTAGTTTTAGGACACTAAGTCATTTTTATTTGTGTTTTGCATTTGACTAAAAACACCAGCCTGCGTGTTTTGGGTATTTTAGATACTAGAAAACGTTTTTCTGATGTCAATTAGGAAACAAAAAAAATGGTGTCAGCTATTCATCACATGTGACTCATCTAAGGAGAAGATGAACTATAATTCTAACCTTTTAACTCATTCACTGTCAGACACGTGCAAAAATGTGTGCACTGCAGTGCCAGGGGTTTTGTCATTGTCACTTAAATTCCAGGACTCACAGAATATTGAGTTGTAGGGCTACATAAACATTCAATACACCATTAGAAACCTTAGACTCTCAACAGAAAAAAAGAGTTAATTTCTAAATTAGATGGGTCTGGAGTTATAAAATAATAATAATAATAATAATAATAATAATACGTCTGTGTAAGCTCTCAGTCGTACAGGAGTGGTCCATCGATGAGAAGGTTTCTTCAGCCGTCATCTGTACAAAAGTGAAGGTTTCGGACGTTTCGCCTCCTATCCAAGAGGTTTCGTCAGCGAACTAAAGTCTGACTGGTCGTATCGGCCCCATTTATATATCCCTAATGTCCAGACCTGGTGGCGCCGGACACAGCTATGATAGGTCCCTACTCTCAGGTTGGGGGGGGGCGCGCGGGACCCCCCCCTGTGGCCCCACTGATTGTTCCTACATTCCTGACTAACGATTGGCCTATTACCCCCACTCCCCCCGATATCACCTCATCAGCATAACGACCCTCATCAGCATTGCGAAAGTTGCCTAACCTGTTTTGCCTGAGCAGGCTATTGTATGAACGATCCAAATTGAACCTCACACCACCAGACCGGTTTAATGAAGGATTTTGTTGTTTTATAAGACTCGCCTCTTTTACCCCCCTTTCAAACCATCTATGTTCTTTCGCTAAGATTTTAACCTCATTGTCGTCAAATGAGTGGTTAGTAGCTTTTAGGTGCAAATGTACTGCCGATTGAGGTCCACTAGTATTATCCCTGCGATGTTGATAAAGTCTTTTTTTGAGAATTTGTTGAGTCTCCCCAATGTACTGCTCTTTACAATTTTCATTCTTACAATGTATGGAATAAACTACATTACTTTGTTTTTCATTTGGTAGCCTATCTTTTGGATGCACTAATTTTTGCCTTAACGTGTTAATCGGTTTGAAATAAGTAGGAATTTTATGTTGCCAAAGGACTCTTTGTAATTTTTCAGAAACTCCTGCAATGTACGGTACTGCTACTCCTCTCCTTTTTGTATCTTGAGAATTGTTGGTTTCGTTCGCTATTCTTTCTTTCTGACATTTGTTGAATGACCACTGAGGGTACCCACAGTTAGTGAGTGCTCTCCTGATATGTTTAGACTCCTTTTCTCTACCTTCAATGCTAGTTGGTATTAGTTTAGCCCTATGCTGGAGGGTTCTGATAACTCCAAGTTTGTGTTGTAAAGGGTGGTTAGAGTCAAAAAGTAAGTATTGGTCAGTGTGCGTAGCCTTCCTAAAGACTTCTGTTTTTAGCGCTCTGTCCTCTTTTATAATTACTTTACAATCCAAGAAGGCTAGTTGGTTCTCTTTAATGTCCTCACGAGTAAATTTAATGTTGATGTCTACAGAGTTGAGGTGATCTGTGAAGGATTGAATTTGTTGTTTCTTAATTATGACAAAAGTATCATCCACATATCTAAACCAGTATCTAGGTTTTGTCCCCGGGAAGGATGTGAGGGCCTGTTTCTCCATCTCTTCCATGTAAAGATTAGCCACTATGGGTGAAACTGGTGAGCCCATAGCATAACCATGAATTTGTTTATAAAATTCCTCCAGAAACCTTCAAAATTGTACAGATGACGGCTGAAGAAACCTTCTCATCGATGGACCACTCCTGTACGACTGAGAGCTTACACAGAAATAATAATAATAATAATAATAATAATAATAATAATAATACATTTCAAAGTGCATTTCAAAACTCTCAAGGACACCTTACAGTCAAAGGTCAGCAGCGGCAGTCACACGCGCCAGCGTTCACTCAACCCGGAAGTAACAGAGTAAAAAACAGCTTGAAATGAGGGCAGCTCTCCAAAATACAATGCAACACACCCATATTGGTGTATATAGCACTTTAACAACACCTGAAGCTGGAACAAAGCATTCACGGGGAAAAGGGAAAATGCTGCCCCCTTGTGGAAAAGAAAAAAACATTGCCAGAGACCATGGCCAGCGCTTTATCGGCACCCAAGCATGAAAAAACAAAACTCGAATAAATTTGGGAATGATGCTCTACGTCATATGTTCAATTCCCAAATACATTTGTGAATGGCAGTGTATGAGTTAAGGATATCTGACTGAAAAGTCACTCACTCAGTTTAAATCTCACTCATGTACTATGCACGCTGAACATTGCCCATCTCTCGATCAAAACAACACAACGTTGTGAAGTGTCAACACTATGCACAGTTGTGCTTGTAAACACACAACCCGGAATTACTCACAATTGACTATCCAAAATCAACCATTGCCACCGTCATTTGGCTGCACGCCTGACCCGCGGCTTCAATGAGTCGTGTGACAAATGAGCTCGTTATCATTCAAACACAGCCTGACCCGATGTCCGCTTAGAAAACGGAAATGAAGCCGTGGATGAGCTCATGGCCGTCTTTTCATCTCGCACCGTTCATCACTGATGCATGCGAACTTCACGTACGTATCAGAAGCACATCTGGACAGCGATTCACACAGATGCACACGTTAGCCGAGGGTAGACCGCGTGTATGCCGCTCCGCTGCGGACGGCGATGCACTGATGCAGAGACAGAGGCCAGACTTCATGTTCACTGGCTGGGAATTATCTCATCAAACATGCACGGCCGATGGTTGCGACAGGCTTGGAGCTGAGCCATTGCAGCCCTCTGTAAAGCGAGCGCTGTGACCAGCGTTGTGCACCAGTGATTTCCCACCACACCGATAACATTCGGCTTGACAGACCACGGAAGGAAGTTCTTGCAGAGCGTGCTGAATCAACAAACAACAGTCAGCCAGCGATCATATGTTGTTGAAGATTCCCTGACATTTGCACACATGAGCGCTTGTGATTGGTTTGGCTTTTTATCCTTTTTATCGCTGGCTTTGAGATGCATTAAATGAGGACTTTTTGGGTGGAATCTGTACCGCTTCATCGCAACAGATATTGCTCTGATCAGTGTAGTCTGCAGCATTTAGTCTGCTCATAAAAGCAAGCAATGGCATATACATTATTAACAATGATCCAGATTTATAGGCATGTCAAGTCCATTTTTGGGGTTGCTGAGTGTTAGAGTTGAATGGGATGCCTCCACTGATCTGCAATCACTACGACTACTACAATATATTGAGAGAAATTTGTAAACACATTGCCAAATGCAGCCAAAATTCATTTGAGTGGGGAGAAACAAAACTGTAAAAAAGTTGGGTTTGCTTTGGACATATTATTCTAACTACCACTCAATAAAAGACCCCCCCACATGGTCTTCGTGTCGATTGTGTACAAATCTCATCCAAATTACGGCATATAGAACAACAAAAGTAGTGAGTGGTCAAACTGGAAGCAGGGGATAATGAGATTGAACAAAATCAGTTTTAGAACTGAAAGAGGCATCCTCAAAACGTTTACAATAGCAACTAAATAAATACAGTAAAGTCTCGTTATATCGATATCGGTTATATCGATAGTACCGCTTATTACGATACTATTTTCATTTCCCTTGCACATTTCTAGTCTTTTTATGTATAATTAGTACCGTTTAGTACGATACCCGGTTGTTACGATAATCCGGTTATTACGGTGCTCCTTTTCATCCCCCGCCGGCCATTTTTGTTGTTTACATCGATATATCCGTCGCGCCATTGGTCAACTTAGTCACGTGTCTTGTTACGTGAGCCGCCATCGGTCGCGCCATTGGTCGACTTGGTCACATGAGCCGCCATCGGTCGCGCTATTGGTCGACTTGGCCGTGTGACTTTGTCACGTGACACGCCATCGGTCGCGCCATTGGTCAACTTGGTCACGTGTCTTGGTAACGTGTCACGCCATCAGTCGCGCCATTGGTCGACTTGGTCAGGTGACTTGGTTACGTGCCCAGCACCCGTGTAGCAGAGCCATTTTCATTTTCAGACGCTAGCTCGTGTGTAGCAGACGAGATTGGAGTGTTTGTGTTAAAAGGTAAAAATGGGAAGCAGAAGAAGATTGATGACTTTTTTAAATTGTATACATAATACAGTAAGATGTAAGCGTTGCAGTTTCCCTGTTGTGTTATGTACATGCCCACTGTACTGTATATGAATGCAATCGTTTTTTGCAACAATGTTTCTTGTTTTGTCTGCTGAAGCGCGATGATTTTGAAAATTATTAACATTCCATACTGTGTATTAAAGGACAGCCGATGTCACTTTTTATTCAAATGCAAATAAAAATGACTTCACGCCAAGACGTCTTGCATTGCTTGTGAATCCAAACAATGGCTTCAGATTCGGATAATATGCTTTCTTGTTACACATCCAGTTATGAATATGTTTCAAATACACTGTAGTTCTGAAGATTAAAGCATACATGTTTACAATCATTAAAGAATTATATGTGCCATTTTGAGGCAACATTGGGGGAACATCTCTGACCCAAAAAAAAGGGAGCTAATGGCCAGCTCCGTTTCTTATATGGCGCTTGGCTGCCCTCTTTTGGCGGCTTTTGTTTAATGCAGTTCGGCGCAGGATCGGATATATCGATAGTCCCGGTTATATCGATATTTTTTCGGACTCCGTTGGATATCGATATAACGAGACTTTACTGTATACAATTACATAAATAAATACATTCAGACATAAATATATTCATAGAAAATAAACAAACAAACAAACAACTACAGTAAAGTCTCGTTATATCGATATCGGATATATCGATAGTCCCGGTTATATCGATACTATTTCTATGCACGCACGGAGAAAATTACACGCAAACAGGGTCGGATATATCGATAGTCCCGGTTATATCGATATTTTTTCGGACTCCCTTGAATATCGATATAACGAGACTTTACTGTAAATAAATAAATAAATACAATGCAATTTTGTATGTACATTTAGCTTCACATGATGATTAGCAGCATAAAGGTGTTGCTTTGTTTCACAGTCAGTTTCTGTTTGACAACCAAGCACATTAAAAGATGGGACGGTCAATGTCATTAAACTTCATCTGCTGCCTCCACTCCATGGTCAAAATAGAAAGTTTACCGGCAAGTCTGAATGAGAGACAGCAGAGAACTTGTCCGCCCGCCCTTAGGAGCAATGATCCTGTCAAAAAGGCACTAACAATATGCTTCTTACATAGTAATTACTGATAAAAATAAAAGCACTCAATGACAACAATTAAAATCTCGTTATGGTAATGTGATATAGTCGTTCAATATTGAACATGAAATGGCTGCTTCAAACAGCTTTGGATAAGAAATGGTTGTCGCTATGGTAACGACTGAACAGTGTTGCCCACGAGTCAGAATGTATTTATTACAATGTAGAATGAGAGTGTCACTCGAAGGTATTTCAGATTATTCAATGTAAAAATATTTTGATGATTTGGGTTCAAAACTATAATGGATTGGAAAATATATTTATACAATAGAAACACTGGTCGGTGATGTGAGGGTAAAGTTTCAAGGGTTGGTCAGATAAAATCGTGTTGCATTGCTTTTTGGGAGTGGAGCACTCGGCTGAGAGCAATGAGGTTTGAATTTGAAATTTGCTGTATCTGGCAAGTAAGCACAAACTATGTAAATCCTCCTTTGTCCAGTGACTATTTAATTACGATTGCGGCTGGGCTGCTTTACTCCAACTGTCTGCAACTGTATTAGAGCAGTTGCCTGTTACGGCGATCGCGGACTGGTCCGAAGTAGATTGCAAGGCGATATAGACTCAGTTTCTCAAACAACATAGAAGCATAACTCTCTTCCAAGATGAAGTGCAATTTCTGTTCGAGTTGGATCAAGAGGCGTTGAAAAATCGCCTCTGAAGTCAATTAAAGATACCTTCAATGTCGCTCAGAAAATCAGTGAAATGCCTCATAATAATAATAATAATAATAATAATAATAATAATAATAATAATAATAATAATAATAATAATAATAATAATAATAATACATTTGATTTCTACGCGCGGCCAACCTAGTTATAAGGGAAATATATTTTTTTTTCCCAGTACTGTACATCACCATTGAACAAGACTTGATGACGGTATGTATGATGCTACTTTTGACTCGTGTTACAGCAGCGAGTCAGGAATCTCAGGTCAGGTGTCACCCAAGATCAAGTCACTATTGGAACAATTTTCTGAACACGTCTGCTTAGAAAGACAACACGACTATCAGAATTAAGCCATAATATGCTGACGCGGGAATAAAAGCAAAAAAAGCTGACATTCGTAAAATCATGAAATGATACAATGACCTCTCGTGAGGATCATGTTCAGGTCTGTCACGATTTGCAGGGTAGTGGTGGACCCCAAAAAGTTAGGCAGGAGGGAGCAGCAAGCTGTATTTGAGAAAGTGTTGTTTGAGATCCTGTTCCTACCGATTTCATTTAATACAAAGTCATCAGAACAAAAGTAGCCAAAAGTAGCAAACAAAACCATGAGTAAAACATGACAACGTGACACTCTATTTTTGGCTCGTGTTATAGCAGCGAGTCAGGAATCTCAGGTAGGGTGTCACCCAAGATCACTTCCCTGAACACAACGTCTGCTGAGAAAGGCAACACGGCTATCAGAAATGAAGTCAAAAGATGCTGATGTGTAAAGCAAGAAAAGTTGTCATTGATAAAATCGGCAATGAGGATTATGTTTAGGTCTGTCGCGATGTATAAGTTAGTAGTGGTGGTGGACCCCAAAAATGCAGGGAGGAGGAGGAGCAGTGTGTATTTGACAAACTATATTACATTAAAATCGGTAGGAACAGAATCTCAAACAACAGTCATCAGAACAAAAGTAGTCCAAAGTAGCAAACAAAACCCATGAGTAAAACATGAGAAGACGAAACAAACCACACAGGGATGAAAAGGTTTCTTGAGCCGTCATCTGTACTTCTGTGAAGGAGTCGGATGTTTCGCTTCTTATCCTAGAGGCTTCGTCAGCGAATCTCAGGTCAGGTGTCACCCATGATCAAGTCACTATTGGAACACTTTTCTGAACACAACGTGTACTTATTGTCACGTTTTGCGAGGTGGTGATGGCGGGTTCGGATCCCAAAAAGCAGGCAGGAGGGAGCAGGAGGTTGTTTGACAAATTGTATTAAAATAAAGTCAGCAGGAACAAAATGTAAAACATCAAAATCATCTGAATGGAAAAAATACAAAGTAGCAAAAGAAGACCAAAAGTAAAAGTCCGCCAAGGTTACACAAACACGTACACGATGCATGCAGCAACCAAGCAGCAAACAAACAATGAATCGGCACCGGATGATCGTGCCAGGTGTCCTTTTAAGTGTTATTGATTATAACGACCAGCACCTGCGAGGCTGCAGGCAGGGCTGACGTCGCTACCCGCTGGTCGCCAATCTGATCGGGACGACCAGCACCTGTGCAGGTGCAGGCGGGGCCGACAGCGCCCCCGGTTGGTCGCCAACCAGATCATGACACTTATAAAGACAACACGACTATCAGTGATATATATATATATATATATATATATATATATATATATATATATATATATATATATATATATATATATATATATATATACTGTAAAGTCTCGTTATATCGATAGTACTGCTTATTACGATACTATTTCTATGAACTCAAGGAGAAAATTACATGCCCGCAGGATCGGATATATCAATAGTCCGGTTATATCGATATTTTTCCCGACTCCTGAGAATAGCGATATAACGAGACTTTACTGTATATATATATATACAGTAAAGTCTTGTTATATCGATATCGGTTATATCGATAGTCCCGCTTATTACGATACTATTTCTATGCACGCAAGGAGAAAATTACATGCGCGCAGGGTCGGATATATCGATAGTCCCGGTTATATCGATATTTTTCGGACTCCCGAGAATATATATATATATATATATATATATCCCTACTGTCCAGAGGTGGCGGTGCCAGCCCTCTGCTATGATAGGTCCCTGCTCTAAGGTTGGGGGGGGGGGCAGAGGACCGTTTCCTGGGGCTACATTGATTGCTTCTACTGACTGATTATGGTCTACGACTGGCCTGATTGACCCATTTGCTTAGGGCAAATGGGTCTACCAGAAAATTTTAGTTGGCTGACAAAGCCTCTTGGATAAGAAGGGAAACGTTCGACACCTTCAAAGAAGTACAGATGACGGGTGAAGAAACCTTTTCATGGATGGAGCACTCCTGTAGGACTGAGACAGGGTGAAACAAACAAATGACCTGACACTGAATGGTCATGCCTTTTTACTGCCACTGATTAAAACGAACAACACCTGTGCAGCTGCAGGCAGGGCCATAGAGTGTCACCCGTTGGTCGCAAACTGATACGTAATAAGGTCAAAATGAAACTTTTTCATAAGGAAGTAAAGTGCACTGCTACACTAAATCAAACGTGGACAACAAAAAATGACTTCAAATGCAGCAGGAAGCCTCGAAAGCCGCGTTCAAGTACAAACTCAAATGTACCATACTGACTGGAAAATGTCCTTTGCTATCTTTTTGACAGAAAACCAATGACTGGACAGAAATGTTCCCATCGAATCTTTTCACCAGCGATCCAGAAGACAAATGAAGAAGTTTTCAAATGGCGCAGTGAATATTTTGAATCGCTTTGAGTTGAGTTTTTTGTTGCTTGTGATGTATGGTCATGACTTACTTAGCCTAAAGTTTGGAAACTTACAAATCCAAAAGAACAATGTTTTGCTCAAGTGGCCAGTCGAAACATGGTCAAAATGTTGAAACTTGTAAATGTCAATGACCATCATTTGCCATGTATAAAATGATTCTCCAGTACATCTCCAGTGCGTACTTGCTCTATTCAGCATGCCGATGCTTGTAAGTCCAATAATCCAATACAGATGCAACTATGCCAATGGCAAAATTGTCCCAGTAATTTCTCTCTGATGTCATTTGAACTGAATAATTGTGTTTGAGCCTTTGCACAGGAATTGGTGAACTCCTTCATATGATGTCAACTTTATGATGATTTTTGTCAACAAGACAAAACTTGAAAGGTGATGTCATACGGTATTGAGCTCCATGTGAGTTCAAAAAGAAAAATGTTAGAAAAAAATAAACATTGAAAACAATTTGAAAAATGGAAACGGCGCAGAACTGAGCAAATATTTCAATGCACACCGCGGGTAAGTTGAAAGCGCAAAGTCAGAACCAGTAAATAAAAGAGCATGTTGTACGATATATTGTGTCACGCAGTAACAACTGAAAGTAGTGAAACAGTTATTTTTATACATCATTAGGGTTCAGAGTCTGAAGGAACAAAGATGTCAATAACTTCCGAGCTTGTTCATTCAAGCCGAGGGACAGCTGCAGGTATGAAAAACACTTGGAGTCGGCGATTATCATGCAAAGTGTTAAAGGACAACCGACATCACATTTTTGTTTCCTAACTGACCTCAGAAAAACGTTTTATAGCATCTAAAATACCCAAAACACAAAGTATGATATTTTTATACAAATGCAAAACACAGATAAAAATGACTTAAAGTGTCCAAAATCTGCACAAAAATTGAGCTGTGAATTGGGCATTTCCAGAAAGTCCCGCCCCCAGTTCGTGACGACACGCCAAGACGTCTTGCATTGCTGGAGAATCAAAACAATTGCTTCAGATTCGGAGAATATGCTTTGTTGTTACACATCCAGTTATGAATATGATTGAAAGAGTTCTGAAGAGGAAAGCATACGTTTGCAATCGATTAAAGATGAAAAGGTTTCTTCAGCCGTCATCTGTACTTTTTTGAAGGTGTCGGACGTTTCGCTTCTTATCAGAATCAGAATCAGAATCAGAATACCTTTATTCGTCCCGCAATGGGGAAATTTGCAGTCCACAGCAGCAATTGAAGAGGGATGGGGTTGGGGTGGGAGATGCTTCTTCAGTGAACTAAAGTCTTACTGGTAGTATCGGCCCTATATATATATCCCTAATGTCCAGACATGGCCTTTTCATCGATGGACCACTCCTGTACGACTGAGAGCTTACACAGACGAATCGATTCAATAATTTATTCCGTGCCATTTTGAGGCAACATTGGGGGGAAATGTATCACCAAAAAAGGGGCAGAAAATGGCGACCAACCTCCTGTGATGAATTAATCAGCCCGTTTCCACAAGCTGATAAATTCCTGATATGGAGGTTGGTCGCCCTCTTCTGGCTCTTTTTGGTGCAACACAACGTTTTCAGACCAAACAAGCACAGCAAAATGCATTGACGTGATGGACGGACTGCTACAATGTGTCCGTTTTTTTCAGTGACGTCACGTACGGACTTGTCACCAACTCAAAAACAAGACTTCCGGAATATTCAGCGCGAGTCTTAAAACGTAAAATATAGCTATATGCGGTGGAATCTTTGTAAAACACCCTCAGTAGAAGTCATTTGAAGCCATTTTACAAATTATGGACACAACTTGTCCGGAGACGTCGGTTGTCCTTTAATTGTTATATGGCATAGTGCAAAGTTTTCATGATTACAAGACAACAACAAAAATGACCAGAGAGCCTTCCACATGGGTGCAATTTCTAAAATGGCGAGCTTGATGCTTTCATTTGAACAGCAGAAGATGTTCCTTCATGTACGTGTGTGAATGAAGATGAGGTGATTCTGTTCTTTTATGTGCGATGCGCGGTGAACAGATGCGCAGAACGGACTGTCTGCTGCCGGGGAGCCATTAACACTTTTAGTTTGAGCCACTGTCACAACTGCGACGGGCTGTCGAATTCAGGATAAAAGGTTGAGAGGGTGAGATGCAAAAATACATGAAATGCATCTCAATGACTTCTAGGAATGACTAACACAGGGGAAGGTTTGTGGAGTCTATCCAAAAATCATGACTGCAACATTGTATAAGTCCAAACGTCACGATTGGAAATTCGAAGAGTTCAATTGGCTGTTTGCAGATCAAAATGAGAAAAAGCAAGGCAACGTCCACCAGGAGAGGCGAGATCCAGAACCTCTTCAACAATTACGCATCAGGCCAGACCACCCTACCCGCCTACTCCCTGCTCAGGTTCCTCCACAAGGAACAGCTGGAGCTCGCTGCCGACAACGGCACGGCCGAGAGTTTGATCGAGAGATATGAAATTGAAGAGGCAGGTGAGTGGGGACAAAACTATAACCTATGTAATTGAAAACATAATTTTGACACTTGCCCAGATCATATCGTTCAATACGCGCGTGCATTGTGATCGAGTAAAAGCATTCACAGTTCTGAGGTCAAACAATCTGTTGCCGTCTGACTTAAGAACAAATTGGATAATGTCACTGCCATGTCACAAGCCTAAAATTGACAATGCAAATCAAATAAAGTGAATGAGATTGGCTGTGTACACAGCCACAATGGCGCAAACTGCCCTTTTCAACACAGTCCTGCCATTTTCGAATTTATTCAGGAATTGAAAATATGACGTAGTATTGAGTTTTGTTTTTTCTTGCAGGGGTGCTGATAAAGCACTGCTCAGACCTGTGGCAATGTTTTTCCCTTCTACAAGGGGGCAGCATTTCCCTTTTTTCCATTTTAGCGCTTTGTTCCAGCTTCAGCTGTTGTTAAAGCCCTATATAAACCAATATGTATGTATTGCATTGTATTTTGGACAGCCGCCCTCATTTCAAGCTCACATAACCCCATACCCATATAATTTAGGAATTCACTCTTTTTTTCTGATGAAAGAAGAGTCTCAGGTTTCTTACGCTGCATTGAATGTTCATGTAGTCCAAAAACTCAATAAGTTGTGGGTCATGGAATCTGAGTGTAAATGAAAAATAGCCTGGCACTGGAGTAGGCACATTTTTGCACATCGTCTGGCAGTCTATGAGTTCATATGCAGGTTTATGTGCATTTGCGAAATAACCAACATGGAGCCTTACACGCCTCAATGCCACTGCTGACGAGCGTGAACTGTCTTAACAGTTTGTTTTTTTTAATATTGGAAAACTATTTCAAATCCTTACCTCTGTTTTGGCAGAGAGGGTTTACTTCCCACTCGGCGACCTTCTGAAAGCAAGTGCAAATTATATATTGATGTGGGCCTTGAATATGGGCCTTGCGATTGGCTAGTAGTATAGTAAAAGGCTGAACTAATTGTGACCCCGCTGACATGTGCTTTTGCAGCTAAAGAAAGTCAGTGTATGACATTTGAAGGCTTCCTGCGCTACATGGAGTCCAAAGATTGCTGCATCTTTGATCAGATCCACAAGTCTGTGTACCAAGACATGGACCAGCCGCTAAGCAGCTACTTCATTTCTTCTTCACACAACACTTACTTGACAGGAGACCAACTCATTGGCAAAAGCCACCTGGACGCCTATGTTTGGTAAACCTGTCATACATTTACAACTTGC